>NC_056728.1:507804117-507954117 GCF_019279795.1 Protopterus annectens | reverse complement strand
CCACAAAAGTATTACTCAGCCTCCCTTCTAAAGTGTATCCATTAGGTGTGGTCATAGATAGATGGTTAAAAACCTATTTACATTAACATCCCACATCTGATTAAAGAGTCATGGGCATTTTTGGCAAAATTAACCACCAATATATGGAAAGAGAATTTAATTTTTATTACCATAGATGTCATAGATTTATTTTCATGTATACCCAAACAGGGTTTAGATGATTTCTGTAACACTTTAAGAAAATGTTCTAATCTGGATTGGGGTAAAATAAGTTTAGTTATGGAAATGATGTCTATGGTATTAGATAACAATTATATATATTTCGAAGGGGAGAATTTCAGACAAACCAGGAGGGTGGCAATGCGGGCAGCCTGTGCCCCATTTTCGCCAACCTGGTTATGTTGGAATGGGAAACTACTAAGCTATTTTGCAGCAGTTACTACAAACATGTGGTTTATTACTCCAGGTTCTTGGATGATATTTTTATACTATGGGATGGACCTATGGAGGGTATTCGGTCATTTATTGACTTCTTGAACAGTACAAGTACATTTTTAAAATTTACTTTTACTTGTAGTTCAGAAGGTATATCTTATTTGGACACACACATTTATAATTCTAGTCACAGTTTTCAGTCTAGAATATTTAGGAAAAGTACCTTTTCAAACAGTTACTTGGAATACAGCAGTAATCACCCTAGGAACATGATGAAGAATATATATATATATATATATATATATATATATATATATATATATAAAGGACAATGTATTAGAGCTGCCCGCATGACATCTAATTATGAAGATATGATAGATGACGTTAATTATATTAAAACTATGTTCATGTCTAGGGGTTATCCCATATTTATGTTGAATGATGTTACCAATTATGTAGTGGGTGAATGGGGAAAGAAATATCCCCTTTATTAGGTAAAGAATTGGATAAGAATCTGGGAACAATGGAGAAATGTACTGTTAAGCAATATAATAGAGCTTGTGTACTGGAATACTCCCCATATGTTAACTATATAAAGAACGTAGTGAGGAAGAATTGGAATATAATAGTGGTGGATCAAGAGATAAAGAAAATATTAGGTGACGTACCTATATTTGTCCATAAAATGGGAGCCAACATAAAGAAGAATTTAGAGACTGGACCCATATTAGGCATTAGAAAGGATCAGAGTAAACATGCTAGTAAATGTGGTTGTTGTAGGCAGTGTTATACGATACTGGATACGGTTGGGGTGACTTTAGAGAATATTACTAGGACTAGTATTAATTTTAGGCATGGTAATTGTAATAGTAGAAATGTAATCTATTTAGCTAAATGCATGTCATGCCCTGGTTACTATATAGGTAAGACAGAACGTCAATTTAAAAAGAGAATTTACAATCACCTATATAATATTTTAACTAAGGACATGAATAATGCATTATATAAGCATATAGCAAAACATGGAGACACTCATACATTTAAGTTTGTGATAATTGATCAAATTACAGTAGACCCACATGGTGGTAATATTAGGGCCCTCCTGAGTAAGAGAGAAATTATGTGGCAAATACTAACTGATGCTGCTACAGACAATGGACTTAATGAGTATATTACCATAAAGCCCATTTTGCAATTACGCTAGTTTAGTTAAGATGACACACCCCATTATGTACATGTTTATGTTATGTATATCTATGAATGTATATATTTATATAAATGTATATGTGACAGTATATATATGTAAATGTGTATGTTTACATATTTTTAGTACATTTAGATTCATAGTTTTATATTCATATTTATATATACCATGTAGGTTAGAAATTTCATGAGGATGTCATAAAGTATTAAAATTATTAGATAGGATTGTTTTTTATATTTCATTGAAATGTACTGGTCATTATGTACTCAGCTTCTCAATATTTAACAGCTATTTACAATAATTTTATTCATGTATTTATATATTTCATTAGTTTTTATACATGCAATATTTATATTTATCATTTATATTGATTATTTCTTAATGAATTTTATTGCTGAATGGATAGGGAATGAGCATTTTTGTATGTGATTATATGAATGGTTAAAATGGGCACGGTGTCACTTTAAACTTTGTGTATGGAGTGACTTTTGGCGCCAAAAGATTTTTAAATATTTTAATGAACAGTTGTGATTCATTCTGATGAAGTCCACTTTAGTGTGGACGAAAGCGCTTAATGTGAATGAGTTTCTGCTGTTAATGGTTCATTAAAGAAGTATTTTCGTGTACTTCATGCATTGGATTTGTTTAGTGTTTATTACACATCTGTTACCTAATTTTGGTTTCAGCTTTCGTTTTGTGGATTTTTCTGTTGTAGCCAGCTATATATATATATATATATATATATATATATATATATATATATATATATACACACACACACACACACACACACACATATATATATATATATATATATATATATATATACATATAATTATATACACACACACACACATATATATATATATATGTATATATATATATATATATATATATATATATATATATATATATATACACATACATACATATACACACATATATTAGTACTAATATTCAACCTTATTAACACTAATACTCATATCTCTCTCCCTCACTTGTATCATAGGTAGCCCCCTCCCTTGCCTAGCTTCCTGTGGTTCCCAAGACCTGACAGCGGCCCATCAGGACCACAAAAGAAAACTAAACCTGCAGCCTCAACTCTTCTTAAAAATCAGGGTAAACACAAAGCATTAGTACCCTATTCAGAGAGAGCTATACTGTCCTTGTTAAGAACCTGACACTCTTGAAGACTTTAATAATACAAAGCCTGTAAAAATTGTATCTTTATAAATTCAGCACTAGTAACTCCATTGTGTTGAGTTATTCTACTGGAAATTGTTACCTTTAAGACCCTGCAAAATCTCCTGGCAGTCCTCCCTGCCCCTTATCCCACCCGCCCCAGTATCCCTACTTTTATAGCTACAAATAGTCCCTCCCACTTTCCCACTTAACAAATCCAAGGCTCCTTGTCAAACTCCATAACTCCTCCCACCCCAAGGCCCAACCCTCTAACAAACCTCACACAAAGTCTCTTCCCCCACTCGATACCTACTTCCCTACTTCAGTATGGCAAATTTCACTTGTACTATTACCCCATCATAATTATAATTCTCATCACCACCTATATCCTAACAAAATATGAAAACCAAACTCTTATAGGCATTTCTTTCCCTAAGTGCCACACTAACTTCCAATTCATTCTCCATGACAGTTATATACCACCCTCAATCTACCAGGACAAAAATATATCCCCAAAATAGTCCACCCCACACTTAAACACCCTAAAATTCCACATAACAAAACTAATCTCAAAATACTATTTAAACTACAAAGATTTTTAGTTTACTTGAAAAATTGTATTAACATCGATGGAGATATTCACCCAAACCCAGGTCCCACCACTATGCCAATCTCTAATCCCCATAATTTAACCCGAAAATCTACTGACTCCTTCTAATACTACACTTGAACCTAAGAAGCATTAACAACAAAATTCACAACCTTCATGCCATCATAGCTAGTCATTCCCTGACATCATGTGTCTAACCAAACATGGCTAAAACCCACTACTAAGAATGAAGAGATCCTCCCACCCGGTACAATATTCTCAGGGCTGATCGTGCAAAGAAAAAAGGTGGAGGAATAGCTATTATGTTTAAAAATAAACTAAACATCCTTAAGAACCAAGTACAACCTCCCATGATCTCAAACCTAGAAATTATAGCCCTACAGATCTGCCTAAACACTCAAAAACGCATCAACCTTATTGTAACCTATATCCCACCAGGGAAGAACACAGAAAACCTGGAGCAATCCCTGAGCTGGCTAGCCATCAACTACCCACAAGAAACCATAGTTCTTGGGGACGTCAACATTGACTGGTCTCTCTTTTCTACCCATACAACTCCACAACCTATTAACCTACATGGTTTTTCCCAAAATATCCTATCCCCAACCAGAATAGGCAACTCACTTCAAAAAGAAAGTATAATTGACTGGATCCTTACTAATAGAGACTCTAATAACTACACCACTGGTACCCTTCCCTGTGACCTCAGCGATCACCTAATAACTTATCTCATTAAACATAAATGCCCAACTTCTAACACACCCCCCCTATATAGATTAATCAGAAACAAAAAAAAATTCGTCCCTCAATTATTTCTTGCTGACCTGAAATCCTGCAACTGGACCATATTAAAGACTCTTCCACTAGAAGAGAGTGTGTCCCACTTCAATGACACGTTCCTTAAAATACTTGACTCACATGCTCCACATAGACAAATTAGAACCAAAACTCGCATAGCACCTTGGCTCACTACTGATACTAAATCCAAAATCAAACTTCGTGACCTAGCCTGGGACAAATGGAGAGCCACAAAACCCCCAAGACCGTTGTAAATTTCAACAACTAAGAAATGCCACGAAAACTGCCATAACCCAAGACAAAAATATTTCTGCAGCCTCCAGCAAAACACCAGAACAACCCAAAGAAATTCTGGGCAGGCTTTAACAACCTTCTGCACCCAGGCAAAACTTCCACCCCAACCCCTGAGAAACTCTTGGAGAAAGGCCAAGAAGAAGTAGCCAACACCTTTAACTCCTTCTTCACTGAGACTATCCAAACCCTAGCCAGTCACCTTACCTCCACTTCCCCACCTGCTGCTAACCTGCAACGTGACAACCCTACCCCTTTAATTTAAAGCCAGTCTCTTCCTCCTATGTACGCTCCCTCCTAAAAACTCAAACCAACTACCCTAGCGGCTGACCACCTTCCTCTTGAATTCTTACAAATTGCATCTGATGAAATAGCCTACCCCATAACAATCCTAATAAATAGAACTATAACTGAGATGAACATTCCCTCCATTTGGAAGACTTCCTATATCATTCCACTTCACAAAGGAGGTACCTCCCTGGAAATGTCAAATTATAGACCAATAGCCATTCTGTCCCCGATAGGAAAATCATGGAAAGATGCATCCACAAACAACTTCTTCACTATCTGACCTCTAATAATCTCTTGTCCAATGCCCAGCATGGTTTTCACCCGCACCATAGTACAACTACTGCCCTCCTTTCCTTTATTGACTCAATCAACAACAATCGCAATAGCAAACTCATATCATCTGCCCTCTTTCTGGACCTATCAAAAGCATTCGATATGGTCAATCATCAATTCCTTCTCAACATCCTTTAAACCCTACGTCTGGACACTCCAGCACTAAACTGGTTCAAGGCCTACCTCACTGGTAGGCAACAAGCTGTCCTATGGCAAAACAGAATATCAGGACTGCTCCCGAATACCATAGGCGTTCCTCAGGGCTCGATACTGGGCCCACTTCTGTTTTCCATCTTCATAAATGACCTTCAATCAGTCATCCCTAAATCCACCTGCATACAATATGCGACGACTCCACCTTAATCTGCTCCGGCGTCTCCTCTCGAATCTCCAAATGACCACACAACATTGTTTTCACTAGTTGAAAAATGGTTCACTGACTTAAAACTTCTACTTAACCCAGCTAAAACCAAACTATTACTTTTCTTCCCAACGTCTTCTCACCTCTAGGTAAAGAACTCCCAAACACTAACAACATAACCTTTCATATTAAATCCAATAATGGGACCCTCATAACCCCTGTCACCAGTACCAAACTGCTAGGTGTCACTATTGATCATAAGCTCAAATTTGACATACACATTACCCAAACAGTTAAGTCTGTTAACAAAAAACTAGGATCTATGTACAGAATTAAAAACTTCCTAACTCCCACTACCAAATTAACTATTGCTCGCACCCATCTCCTCTCTTCCCTCCTCTATGCTTCCCGATCCTCTCTTTTCTCAATAAACGTGAACTTAACATGCTCTCTTGCTTATATCCACATTGCCAGATTTATTACAGGTTCTCTTATCGAACCCATCATTGCCTTAATCTGCGAAGACTTGGCTGGTTGGAACTGCCAAATCTCCTCAAACTTAGCCAACTCGCCGAAGCTTATAAAATAATCAACCATCCTGATAGAACTCCCTCACTGTGCAAAATTCTCACTCCATATACTAACCTCAACAGTCTCCGATCATCAAACAGCATCCAGATCCTAACCATTAAAGCAAAAACTCAGGTGGGGATGCCCTTTACGCTAATTCCATTGGCAAGCAGTGGAACTCCTGCCAAACAACCTTAGACTTACTACTCAATCATTTCAAAGCTAACCTTAAAGAATATCTCTCCACACAATGGACATGCCCATGTCGTGAACCTGACTAACTACATATCTCATAACTTCTAGTTCCACTTCCTAGCCCATTTCCTAATTGCAGATCTCTAAAATTTCTTTCCTTTTAGTAATAAGGAAAATCTCTGATTTCAGTCTATTTTCCAGTATCTGTAACGAAATCAATGTTTTGTGTATAATTTCCTGTCTGTCCTTTTGTCTTATATAACATCTATGTAAATTTTCATTCCTGCATATGTAAGCTATATTCTCTTGTTGTAACAATACTTTGAATCTTGCAATTTAATTATGTACTTCTATTGTGTATTGGAGCTTTTCTCCTCGGGCCTCTACTGAAAACGGATATGTATCCAGCTAGACCAGCCCGGTTAACAAATGTAAAATAAAATAAATAAATAATAATAATTTATATATATTTATATATATATATATATATATATATATATATATATATATATATATATATATATATACACATAGCGAGAATGGTCATGAGACTCAGTGGCCTTAGAATTTCTACATATCAATGCTGACCGTCATAAAGTTCTGAGTATTAAGGGGGGCGTGGCCAAGGATGAACACAGGATAGCAGCAGATTTCTTCAGCTCCACCAATTTCATTACAATGACAGGAATTAATTACTTAAAAAATAAATTTTTGAAGTAATTTTCTTTCTAAATATGTTTGTTTTATATAGTTCTTGAACTATATCTAAAAAAGAAAGGAAATCTTAATAATATTCCTGTCAGAAATTACTTTGGAAATTTTCCTGTCAGTTTATCAGTCTGAAATGAGTTCCAGTAAGACAAATTCTCAAGACTCCAGCATCAAGAAAGAACTTCAGTCTCTGATAATTATAGTCCAGCAACTTACTGCTAAGATGGATAAAATGGATACTAAAATAGACACTTTCATAGAAAAACTACAAAACAAATAGACTTGTTACATATGGACCTGCAACAACAGAAGATCCAGATGACAGGCATAGAAGAAGCTGTGAATAACATGGAAAATAGAATACAAGAAGAGGAAATCAACATTGAGTTTCTGCTGAAACAAAATACACATTTACAAACAAAGCTGGATGACCTGGAAAATAGATCTAGGCAATAACATTAGGATTTTTGGACTGCCAGAAAATATTGAAGGTAACAATATTACTTTTTTAACAACATGGCTCCCTAAAACTTTAGATTTACCAGAAGCATTCTCTTTTGGTATCAAAAGAGCACATAGATCTATAGCTAATACTAACTCTAACAAAAACTATCCTAGATCAGTTATAGTTAGATTTCTATCATCTTTTGATAAAGAGATGGTTCTTAAATCTGCTTGGGCTAAAGCTCCTGTTAAGATTAATGAAACAACTGTGCTTTGACAATGACTATTCTTCCATGGTATTAGCTAAAAGAAAAGTTTTTCTGCCACTAATAAGGGAGCTTAAAAAAGCACAGTTTAAAACATACCTTCTGTTTCCTGCCAAGCTTAAAATCTTCCTTCCTGATGGTCCTAAAATTTTCGATGTCTTAGACTCTGCTTTACTGTTTATCAAAAAAAATAAGATTTTGGAAAAAATAGAAGAAATGGAATGGGCTAGTCCTTCGTTAAAGAGACTGGCAACTGAAATTTCGTGGAAGACTTCAGAGAAGAAGAGACTAAAAAACAAATGATTTGTACTATGTTTTTTTTTTTCTCTCTCATCATTTTATTTTATTATTAATCTTTTTAAATATAGTTCCTGCATTTCCAAGAAGCAACAAATATTTTGAAAAAGATTTAATCAAAGTTATTCTCTGTGTGCAAAGAAATGTTTTGTTTCATAACTAGTCAAAATATCTGGAGATTTAATGGCAAGCTGTGATTTAACTTGTTTCTCTTTATGAAGAGGAAAAATAAGGTCAGTAATTTGATACATTTTTTTTCCTTTAAAAGTTTATATGTTCTTCAAATGCTATTCCTAATTATACTTTCTTGATTACACTGCTTATGCTTGTTTGTAAATAATCTGTCATGCTTTAACCAATAATAATTAGAACTAAATAATAGTAAATAATATGTTTTATTTTTAACTCTATTAATATAAACAGTAAGTAACATTCTATTGTATATACTTCTTATAGCTTTCTCTTACATTTTTTTTATTTCTGCCTTACACCCTTTTACTTTCTACTCTCTTTTCTTTTCTTTATTAATAAATAGAAGTGCTTTTGATCATATAGACACAGTAAATAATAAGATTTGCATAGGAGTTGAGTTGGGACAAAAATGTTGAGTTTTGTTACTTATTAATAATTTTGGGCTTGATTTCACTTACATAGAGTCTGTAATAACCTGTAGAATGCATTGTGAAGGTTTTGTCATGTTTAGATGCATTTACACTGCTAAATGAATGTTTGTCACTAGTTTTTAATAAGTTTCCCGCCAAAATGTTAAGAGAGACAATCTGGGATGTGGGCTGTCTCATGCACAGTGTCCATGAGCTACTTCAAAAGCTTCAACTCTCAGAATTCTCACAGAGAAGCTGAAAGCAGCTAGTCTCACCTTTGACCTAGATATCACACAGACACATCACAGATACAGGAATGACACTACCTAATTATACTTTCTTGATTACACTGCTTATGCTTGTTTGTAAATAATCTGTCATGCTTTAACTAATAATAATTAGAACTAAATAATAGTAAATAATATGTTTTATTTTTAACTCTATTAATATAAACAGTAAGTAATATTCTATTGTATATACTTCTTATAGCTTTCTCTTACATTTTTTATTTCTGCCTTACACCCTTTTACTTTCTACTCTCTTTTCTTTTCTTTATTAATATATAGAAATACTTTTGATCATATAGACACAGTAAATAATAAGATTCGCATAGGAGTTGAGTTGGGACAAAAATGTTGAGTTTTGTTACTTATTAATAATTTTGGGCTTGATTTCACTTACATAGAGTCTGTAATAACCTGTAGAATGCATTGTGAAGGTTTTGTCATGTTTAGATGCATTTACACTGCTAAATGAATGTTTGTCACTAGTTTTAATAAGTTTCCGCCAAAATGTTAAGAGAGACAATCTGGGATGTGGGCTGTCTCATGCACAGTGTCCATGAGCTACTTCAAAAGCTTCAACTCTCAGAATTCTCACAGAGAAGCTGAAAGCAGCTGGTCTCACCTTTGATCTAGATATCACACTGACACATCACAGATACAGGAATAGCAGATTAATAATATGTGTTAAATACCTATGTCCCAAACATATACATTACTATAACTCATTTAATTCATCTGATTGACAAGCATAAATAATTTTATAACTCTATACTGGAAGAAATTGTCATGTGATATATTTTAAAGCAGTAGTATAGCATGTTTGTAAAATCTGGTTACTAAAATGTGTTTGCTGTGCATTATTTTGTATAAAGCAGACAGATTTATTGAAGGGACAGCAATGTAAGATGGTGCTCAGTAAAGATACAACTCAGTGAGATCAGATATATATATATATATATATATATATGTGTGTGTGTGTGTGTTTGTATGTATGTGTGTGTGTGTGTGTGTGTGTGTGTGTGTGTGTATGCATGTGTATATATATATATATATATATATATATATATATATATATATATATATGTATATGTGTGTGTATGTGTGTATGTATGTATATATATATATATATATATATATGTGTGTGTGTGTGTGTGTATGTGTGTGCATGTAGATATGTATATAAATGTTTCTGAGAATCTGATTAACTATGAAGTATGATTTATAACAATTTCTATGAATACAATATTTTATTCTATTGGCAATAATGAGTTTGAGTAAATGCTCATATACAAGCAATTCAAGGTTTTTTTTGGAAGCTGTTAACTGTATTTACATGACAGAAAATAGATGCATCCTAATATATGTAATGTCTGAATCATATTAGCCAAAGTTTTTGATTTAAATGAATGTTAGAACTTATTTTTCTCTCCTCTTGATTTCTAACATCAAGATTATTTGAATGCTATTTGCATACAAGTGTTTTATATTACACGGATGTATATAGTAGTATGAACAGTTTAAAAAAAAAAAAAAAAAAAGGGTTTATTTTAGTTTATATGATGCTGTTTTACCAAATGTGTAGTCTTGTCTTGCTAGATAATTGAATTGAAAACTGTTAACTTCAGTTAAATATAACTAGTATTAAATTGATAAGGTGGTAGCTGACGTACTGCTGCTTAGGGTAGGGGATTAACTTGAGTGGTAAATACTACTCTAAGTTGGAGTTTACAACTCCAGGCTGGATGCAAGGTTTAATCCTTACATTATTTTCACTTGTTCATTGTTATTTGTATATAGTTTTGACATCCACAATATATTTTGTACATTCATTGTCACTACAAACAAAATTGAATCCTATACGAAATCCCATAAGAGATTCAATAAATACAGCTATATTTAAAGGTACACCTAAAGGAGGAGATGTAACATTACTTATCTTGTTATTTGTTATTTTGATCATAAGATTCTTGAGTTTTAAAAATGCCAAATGACATCTTTAAAAGGAATTTCTTTAAACATTAATGGATTGAATAATCCATGTAAAAGGGCAAGCCTAATAAGATACATTAATTTACATAAGGCCAACTTAGTCTTCCTACAAGAAACCCATCTCTTGAAAAAGATATTGATAAACTAGCCACAAACAAATATACAGTATTGGTTAGTTCAGAGCACACTCAGAAAAAAAGAGGAGTGGCTATTTTATGGAATAAAAGTATGCCCTTTCCTAAAACCATTAAGTCTTATCAGGATGACAAAGGAATGTTTTGTATGGTTACAATACAAATTAATGGGAAGACTTACACTTTAATTAATGTATATTGGATACCTGGAATTGGTATTAATACAGTGAAACATCATCTTGATAAGATCATATCATTCTCTATAGGAGATATTATTTTAGCTGGTGACTTTAATTGTATACTACATGAAAGTGATACTACCACTATAGGAAAGAGAAGAATTACATCTAATGCAAAACATTTAAAGGATTTTGCTAATTCTTATCATTTGAATGATATTAATAATCAGATAGATTCAAAATCATTACCATACACCTTTTTTTCTAACAGATACAAAACTTATTCAAAAATAGATAGGGTCTTTATTTCTAACCAGATGGTAACAGATTTAATTAATTCCAAAATAATTTCATGTCCTATATCTGATCATAATTCAATTGTTTTGAATTCATGATAAAAATACTCATAATGTTCAGATCAAAAGGATACCAGCAAAGATAACACAACTAAAAGACAATAAAGAATAAATACTTTCAGAAGTAAAACATTTTTAGACATAAATAACACTCCTGAAGTCTCCATTGTTTATGTTTGGGATGCCTTAAAATCATATCTATATGGACAAAGTATCAGATGGTATAATAATAAAAGGAAATCTTGGGATAAGGAATTGTTAGATATTCAAAGTAAATTAGACTCTTATAAACATAATAATAAAGAAAATATTATGGACAAGAAAGTTATTGAAGAAATAAACAAACTAAATGAGAAATACAAAGAAATTTTAACTCATAAAGTTAAAATAACTTTAGAGAAATACAAGTTTTGTCTTATTCAATAAGCCCCAAATACTTACATAGACTTAAAAATAAAACAAAAGGTTGAATAAACAAAACCATATCAAAGAAATCTTTTCTCTAAGGAAAAGAAGAATGTTTCTAGTATACCAGAAATACTAGATGAATTTAGAAATCACTTTCACAAAATTAACCATAATAATATTAACATGGAACCTACAGATAAAATAAAGGAGTTTATAACCACAAATATGAATAAAAAGCTTAATAAACAACAGATTAAACTATTGGACAAGAGTATTTCATATACAGAAGTTATTACACAAATAAATAAGCTTAAATCAAACAAAGCACCGGGTAATAATGGTATTATACCAGAGATATATAAAATCCTTTCTAAAAATACATATTCATTAATACATAAGGTTTTTATTTTGGCCCAAACTGAGTTAATAACCCCCCCCCCCCCATCTTGGCAATATACATTTATTTTGCCAATTTTAAAACCTAATAAAGATCCAACTAGATGTTCTTCATATCGGCCCATCTCATTACTTAATGTTGATTATAAAATGTTTATGAATATCTTTGCTGATAGATTGAAGACAATCATTCCCGGCATTATAGATATAGATCAGACAGGCTTCATTGTAAATAGAAATACTTTTGATAATATAAGAAGAACTTTAACATTAATAGATTTTGCAAATAGGAAAAGAAAGATTTAGCACTTATTAGTCTTGATATAAGTTCAGCATTTGATTCAGTAAGTTGGGACTATCTGTTTACCTTAATGAAGTGCACAAACTTCTCGGATGCATTTGTAAATCTAATTGAACATTTATACAAAGGAACGTTGGCTTATATTAAGGTAGGAACATATGTTTCACAAAAATACCCATTCTTAAAGGTACAAAACAAGGATGTCCACTTTCTCCACTATTATTCACTTTAGTAATGGAGCCTTGGGCTAATTTGATCAGAAACAGTACTGACATAGAGGGTTTTGAAATAGATGAAAATACAACATCCAAAATTCAACTTTTGCAGATGATGTTCTAATTACATCAGCAGGATCTAATTCTTCTATACAGTCTCTATTTGATAACATGATGAATTTTAAAAGTATTTCTGGTTTAATATTCAATGAAGAAAAACTAAAATACTACCTATATATACACGAAAAAATATTCTCATTAGTGATTTTACTAAATATGTACCCAATTCAGGTCAGATAACTTATTTAGGTATAATACTATCTAAAGATATTAAATCTATTATATATAATAATTATAATACCTGTTTTCTTAATATACAAAATCTTTTAATACCTGGAATAATATGTTTTTACTATGGAGGAGAGACTTACAATTATTAAAATGATAATATTCCCCAAGATTTTATACTTAATACAATCAATAATACTTCCACCTACAAAATAATCATCAAGAAACTGAACACACTAATGTTAAATTTCTTATGGGCACCTAATAGACCTAGGATTGCATTAAAGAAACATACTAATAGCTGGTCTCAAGGGGGGTATTTCTTTTCCAGACTTTAATTTATATACTATCTCTTCTATTGTAAAAGTTATTACTTTATTAATAGATCAGTTATATGTCACAAAATGGAAAGATTATTGGGAGCTAATTAGTATACACTTCATGAAAATCTCCTTAACACATAAAAATATGATTGTAAATAACTCCATGTTATGGTTACTAAAGGAATTTTGTACTTCACCTATTACACCTAAACATATGGTTTGTTACCCATTAAATATTATTATTAGTTATCGTAACTTTATATTCATGCACCCTAAGTATAGGGAATGGAATTTTATTGTATTTCCTATAATGTATACTCAGGGTATGCTTTTGTCATCTACTTCTGAAGGAACTCATTTAGCTATAGATAATGATCTAAAGTACTGGTATCAGTTGATATCTGATAATAAAGTTAAAAATCTAGATTTCTTAAAACAAGAATTTGATCTAAGAGAAACTTGCTGGTTAGAGGTTCAGACCTTTAGACAACATCTCATTAATAAAATAGATTTAATGTCTATAACTGTTAAAGAATCTATTCCAACACTGATTGATTACTTGATATTAAATTTACAACATAAAGTTTCTGATAAAGGTAAACTTTCATACATACATAAAGTTATCAGACAAAAAACTTTTACAGTGTAGATTCATACTGGAATTATTTCACTTCTATTAATGGGGACCCACCAAATCAACAAGATAAACAATATATATTGGAATCTGCTTATAGAACTACGTCTTCCATTGTCTGGAGACTTTATACATGGAAATTTGTACATAGATCTTTTTATACACCTTTGATGATGAATAAAATAAATAATAAAGATAATCTATGTAAGAGATGTAATGTAGAAATTAATGCTG
This sequence comes from Protopterus annectens, assembly GCF_019279795.1. Lineage (NCBI taxonomy): Eukaryota > Metazoa > Chordata > Ceratodontiformes > Protopteridae > Protopterus > Protopterus annectens. The sequence goes on along the minus strand of NC_056728.1, from coordinate 507,939,786 downwards.
ACTGGGCTCATATGTTTTATGACTGTATAAAATTGAAAGAATACTGGAAGTCAATTAATGAATTTTTGCAGGTTCTTTTTACAGATAATTTCATTATCTCTAAATCTCTTATATTATTCAACACACCTGTACCTCAAAGTGTTAAAAAGGCTAAGCTTCCCTTGTTATGGTCTATTCTAGCAGTGGCTAGGAAAATAATAACTAGAAATTGGATTTCAGATACACCTCCTTCGTTCAATGAATTTAAAAATGTTATGAATATAGTGTGCCATATGGAAATAAACACAATTAGGACTAGAACAAACAGAAAAACATCTTATTTTATTGTATGGGATAATTTACAAAATTTGTTAAAAAAATTTTAATTTCAATAGCATGATATTTTAGTTTAATTAATTGATCTGATTGTAGTGGATGTCTTTGTAAATACTTTAGTTGTTTTGTTGAATATTATAATAATACCTATTTTTAATTACTTGTATAAAATTGTTATGATATTTCTCTTATATGTTAAAACAATAAACCTGTTTTGAAAAAAGAAAGTTCTGAGTATTGGTGCATCTGCACGCCCTTCTTATACTGGCACATTTGCTCGTGCTAGCAACAAATGTACAGTCCACAAGAAAGGTACTGATATTCTTGGTAGGAAACATTCTATCTGTAAGAAGTACTTCAACAGTGATTTAACTGAGAGCATCAGATGTTTGCATTTGGGAAGGCTGAACAAGATGAAGACCTCCCAAATGCGGTTTTCAAAGTTCCATCTAGTGAGGAATACTTAAAGAATGAACTAGTATCTCTTCTGCAGAGGGACAGTTCTCATTTGACACTGAGCAACCCATGTCTGACTGGTGAACTGAATGTCTGGGGCCTGAAGTGGTAGGGAAATTGAGCAGCTCTGGCTAGCTGTCCCTCCTTTTGGAGGAAGTGTATGAAGTTGTTTCCTACTAGAGTACGGCTTCACTGGAGAATGTGATGGATCAACCTCAGGTTGGGGGGGGGGGGGGTATGTGCTACAATATACATACAAACTACATTGACATCCCTGCATACAGAGTGTGTGTGTGTGTGTGTGTGTGTGTGTGTGTGTGTGTGTGTGTGTGTGTGTGTGTGTGTGTGTGTGTGTGTGTGTGTGTGTGTGTGTGTGTGTGCGGGGGTTGCCCAAAAAGTGAAGGCCTCCCCCAAAATAATGATTTTTCTATACATGTCAGCTCTCTGTTTTGCTGTGACAACTGAAGATACTCTACAGCAGATAATAGGGGTGGTGGTGGGTACAACAAAAACAAATAAATTAGGACTTGCAGTCTAAAAGTGCATCCAAGAGGATTCCACTTTACTTGCTTGTGTAAGCACAGACTATACTTGCTTGTGTAAGCACAGACTATTCTGACTACCTACTACTATATGGACATTTCCTCTAAATGAATATGGACACTGTAGACTTTATATCTAGGACTATGCCTCAGCCTTAAGAGATGGGGTTCTCCCATTTCTTTGCTGCTACCGCTTCCTCCTCCTGCTCCTGTCTACATTCAGCCAGCAGAACAAAGCCACTTTTTCACAGTTCTTTTCCCCCTCAAAAAATTAAAACTTATGTCACACATTTCATATTAGGTACAACAGTATCTCTATTCAGCAAGTCCAATGCCAATCATGAGCGGACAAGTGATCCACTGTGGCGACCCCTAACTGGGAAAAGCCGAAAGAAGTAGAAGTGAGATGCAATGCTCTTGACTGAAGTCATTTTAAAATGTTCTTTAAAAACTGAGCATAAAATACAGCAAACTGCAGTTTTCAGCAGTTAATATTTAAGCAGAACAGGCTTTTTAGACTGTTATATTTAAAAAAATAAAATACATTAAATTAAGTTCAATGTACTGCCTGTCCAAACTGAATAGAACAATACTGCAAAAGGGTCATCTCAAAAGAGGATACATAAAATCTAAGAACACTATACAATCTCTTTCACAGAGGTATGCATCTAGGTTCAGAAATGCAAGTAAGGCTTCAAAGTTACTTCACTGTGATCGGCTCTGAAGACTGCATTGCATAACAGACATCCTCCCAAAACCCAACAGAAAAAGTAAACAGCTACATGACAACATATAAAATGTCTCAAAACAAAAGCTTCACTTATGGTTCCTACTATAACTATAACATTACAAATCCACTGGTCACAAATAAATCAAATTTCATATAAATCAGAACCTCTAAGGAGTGGAACATTCGTTCTCGCTCTTGCAGTTGGTTCTTCAAAGCCTGAACCTCAGGACCTGCTCCCTGATTCTGTTTGGGATCTAGTGTACGAATAACCTGCAACAAAAAAAAATAAAAAACGTACAATTTTATTAAATATGGAGAGTTACAAACAGCTGAGCAATCATGCATCTTGGCAAAGAGGGAAAATACTGCAATGTTTTCATAACATCACGTCACCAAGTACAATGGTGCAATATACTACACATAAAAGCAGATGACCAATTCAGCAAAAAATTAGTGGTATCTCTGGATTTTGACAAGACTGATCAGTCAAACAATTAAGTCCCAATGATGCAGCTGTTACAAATTCAGAAAATGGAAGATGAGCCCTTGGAGGCATGAAGTCTAAATTTTTGAAGTACGACACAAAAAATGTCAGGACTGTTGTATTCAAGTCTAATACAGAAGCGTCAGACAGTAGGTTGATCTGTACCACTTCACAGAACTGAGAGTTAAAAATCTGCCTCTCCTCAGAGAGCTGTGCTGGTCAACACCAAGCAACATCATTGTATCCAACTGCAAATGATATGTGGACTCAAGTACAGTACCTAACTATAAACAGACTTCTGAATGTGCAATGGCATAAAGCAGGCAGTAGATTTAACCATTTAATGCATTCACAATCTCACATCAACACAGCAAAGGAATATCACCATAAAACAAATACAACAGCAGGATCAAGGAATGGGCCTAAGAAGAAAATGAATCACTTGCTATTATGATGAGTATTGAAAAAAATTATCTGTAAGTTAGCAATTTTTGCCTTAATTGTTTTACATGCCTGGCCGTAAAAGACTGGGTAAAGGCATCAGCTAGTATCAGTTTGATGAATGCCTATACAAAATTACCTCTAGCTTCTGAAACCCAACTTAACATGCTTAGTAATCGTATGAACTACAAAGCAAGCTTGTGCTTCAAAATGACAGTTAAAGAAGCTGCAAGTGCATCCATGGCCTATAGCAATGAATCCTGACCAAACTACAGTAAATAACTTATAACAGAGACCAATGAAAACAGAAATGGTCTGTTTGCACCTGAGGTTCTCCACCTATTACATACAATCAGACAACTACTGATCTGGCTTTCCAAATTCTTTGCTTCTGGTTATGTACGAAAACAGCTGTCTTCTAGGGTCAAGGTGACCAACTGTCCCAGTTTTTCCTGGACAGTCCTGGTTTGGAAGTCTCTGTCCCCGAATCCCAAACATTGTCTCTGGGACACAGAAATGTCCCAGTTTAGACTTCACAGTCTGAATGCTGACCTGGCTTCCTGGGGTGGCCAGTCCACCTGCTTTTCCATCCTGAGCAGCTCTGGGAACTTTGCAGTTTTTCAGTGATCCCACTGGGTATTGGGTAAGGTCAGATGCCTTCACTCTGATAGGAGCCTTCCTGGCCCTGCCACTGTCCATCAGTAACTCCCCTCAAGGACTTCTATCGTGGGGTGCTCTGCCTGACCCCACTCACCCAGGCAGGAGATCTCCAGACTCTGCACCCATTTGCCTGGTGCTCCCCTACTGACTTCTGTCAGGGCCAGGCCCTACAGGCCTCCCCTTCAACCTGGCTAAGAGACCTTCCCCGGCCGCACCCCCCCCCCATGTGGGGGGACTCCGCCACCTCCATGCCTCCTGCAGGCTGCCAAATTGCACCATCTCCATGTCTCCTGCAGGCTGCCAAATTGTGCCAGATCACTCATGTCCTCGGACCCTTTCAGGGAAGCTTCCCCCTTATCCCTTCCACCCCTCCAGAACTCCCCTCAGCTGCTGAGGGGCAGATGCACTCTCATGAAGGCCTCAGAGTCCCCCTGCTTACACATACAGAGCAGCTCTGGGGACTTTGAGAATTTTCAAGGATGCCATCTGTTATGGGGTGAAGTTGGATGCCTTCACTCCGACAGGAGCTCTCCAGACCCCTCTGCCATCCACCCTGATGCTTTCTCAAGGACTTCCATCATGGGGAGCTCTGCCTGACCCTGCTCACACAGGTAGGAGCTCCCAACGCCCGGCTGCTGTCTGCCCCAGTGCTCCTTTAAGGTCTTCCATTGTGGGGAGCTCTGCTGACCCCCCCTCCTTAGGCAGGCAGGAGCTCGCCCAGCCCTGCCACTATCTGCCTCTCTCCCCCTTCCAGGTTTCCGTCCCAGAGGGGGTATGGTTTGTACCCCCCTCACCAGGCAGGAGCTGACCTGTCCCAGTCACTTTCCACCTCTCCCTCCTTTCCAGTCTTCCATCAGGATAGACCTTCTCCGGGCTTCCACTTTTACACAGGAGAGAGAGCTCTTTTCCAGGATTATATGTATCTGACTGCTGCCAAATCATGCAGTGTCACTCGTGCTCTTTGAGCCTCTCAGGGGAACTTCCCAGCCACATTAAATTCAGCTGGGCCACAAAGCCTCAGACAGTCCCTCTCATCCAGACTTTCGTGACAATGGTTCTCCCCTTTTGCATTGCACCTCACTCACAGTGGAGATGGCCCTAGGTCTCCCCACCTCTGCTTTTTTTTTTTTTTGTGGCACACCTCAGTCTGTCTCCCCCACGGTGCCCGGCACTGACGAATGTGCATCGCGTTGAGCCTCCTGGCATGTGGCCTCTTGACTCCTGGGTGGTGCCATTCACAAACTGGCATCCCCACAGTGCTGGGTGAAGGACGGGAGGCCACCCTGACAGCCCTGGTGTGAGATGACATGGTGGCCCTATCTCTACTCCCATGGGGGTCGGGAGAATGGGATTACAGACCTGGCTTCCCAGATAGGCCCTCAAGTGTCCCAGTTTAGGACAAAATGCTCACCTTTCTCTATAGTCATAGTTTACATTCTTCTAAATCCTTATGATAAGAATATAAAGAAGGAAACTGAATCATGAGGATTAAAAGAATGTCTGACAAGATCTCAGGAATAAAGGAAGGGATGCTTTTGTAAAAGATAAGGTAGGGATTTGACCATAAAGGGGGTCTGCACACACCAAAAACACTACTGTGCAAGAACCATTTTCCAAGAAAGGTAATTCAACAGAACAAAAGATACTGGCTCTAAAGGAGAATTTCTTAACATTTAGTACAACGTTTATACCCCAGTTAAAAAACAAAAGTTTCTTTGCAAGATTCAAGTGTAAAATCCCTTCTACCATAGGGCGGGAAGAAACAACAGGCTCATAAGGAAGACAAACAACCCTTACCTTTTACAACTAGTCTTGCGTTTCTGCAACCAATGACAATGCCAGAACAGCAGGTATTAAGATACATCTGCTTTCCCAAATTCCATTATTAATTTTAAAACTGCTCTTAAAATTTAGAGCACTGCAAGAATAAATACTTCATTAATAACAGCAATGTAACAATGAAAGAATTACAGCATGAAAACAAAAATAAGCCTAAAATTAATCTAGAAGTAAGGTGTCATGCTGTTTATTAGTGGACTATATTACTCCCTCTTTCACTTTAGGTAATCCACAGCCTATTACAACGTGAGGTAAGCACTAATCATCCTTTGCCAATTTAAGTGTTGACCAATACTCTCTCACCATCTTGAGACAAACTAGTAAAAGGAAGACTCTGACCTTTAGGGAGGACCTTCTTTTACAGGTCATACTAAGTGTACAAATACTAATCACTTTCAAATTACGTTTTTTACGAAAGTGCTAAATCTGTGGAGCCTTGTGCAATAAATTTTATTTATCTCTCTGCATTGTTTGGTTTACCTTCCTGGTTTGTGCTGCTGCTTGCATCAACTAATCACTTTCACCTCAAAACCTGAACTCCACTAAGGCAGATGGATTAATAGCATACACACTACCCACAGCAATGAGCCATGATTTATTTACTTTTTGCTGTGACTGGAGGAGGGAGGCTACACACAATAAAAGCAGTAAATGCTGCTCCCGACAGGACAGATAACAGCTGCAGTCAAACTTTATAGGTGAAAATAGTTAGTGTAGGTTTAGGGGAGGGGGAGTCAGGTAATGTTTAAAAGCAGAAAAAGAAATATCTATGTGACTTGTCAGAGATTGTGGGTCAGAGAGAGAAAGAAACACGATGAAATATATTATTTAGCTGCAAAGACTCTCTTAAGGACACTTTCACAACAGAATTTTTAAACAGTAAGAGAAAGATTATTTTAAAAGGGGATGTGGAGGCAGGTTATATCTGAATGCAACTCATTAATCTGGTTTCTCAGGTGTTTGTGTGAGACAGACAGAATGAAATATACTGCTGTGGCCAAAATTTTAGAGTTCCATTCACTTGACTGTAGTTAAAATGTTAGAGGTACACTCAGTAAGAATGTGGCAAGTTTTGTGCGCTACGGAGGCAGTCCATGTGCCAAAGCAGCTGACTGTATCGGACTTGTCAGGGATCACGCATGTGTGTGCGAATGCTTCAAACTAGCTGAAATAAATACTGTCAGAATTTCTGATCACTACAGTGAAGCCTCAGTGGTGTACAAAGTTGGAATGTATCATATTTGGGACTGGGGAGGCAGTGTGCATGTGAAAACAACTGACTATACATTTGGTGCGTCAGAGCAGTCAAGTACATAAACGTGTGGAAATGCACGCATGTATAAATGTATTTTTTAGAAGCAATGTGAAATAAATTGCTGAACTTAGAATTGGACTTCTTTCATGCAATCAGACATAACATCTGGTGAGTAGTTAAAAGAGACCGTTTTCTAGGAGTGAAGTCTGAGTGTGTGTAACAGCAACTGTCTGGTTGTCAAAAGCAATGTGCACACGTCTAAAACAAGAAATGCATTATTGTGGATAGAATTTATTTTACTTGCTCACAAGCATGTGCAGTCAAAACGTAATTTTCCTTTCTTTTGTTTGGGCTGTTTGTATGTCAAAGTAAATACTGATCTAGCTTTAAAGGGGCATTATTGTGTGCATTTTCCAGGTGATATAGCTGGAATGTATTACTAGGCCAGCATTTCTTTCACATAGGTTCATAGGTAGGTACTAGGTTATTGGCCCTAGGGCCTATATAAGCTAAGCCAAACAGTATCCTGGCTTTTGCCACCCAAGAAAACTATTTTCCTATGCCCTTGTCAAGCAGAGGCACAGCGGTGATCCCCGGGGTGAATTGCCTATCTCCCATCCAATCATCAAGATTTTTCTTTAAGAGTGCTAATGAGGAGCTCTGTTTGATACAGATAGGTAGTCTGTTCCAGAGTATGGGAAGACTCTGGGACAGGAATCTATCCCTCCAGCATGTTCTGTTTATTGTGGTGACAAGGTTTAGGTCCCTAGAGCGTGCAGCTCGGAGGGATTGGGATTTCTTTAAGTGGAGCATGTCCAACAGCTCTGGGTTTGACATTGCTTTGTATGTTAGGCAGAGATCGCCTCTGAGTAGACGATATGCGACAGAGTAAAGCTGGAGTTTTTTGAGACTGTCTGTGTAGGGCATCTGTTTAAGGCCGGTAATCCTCTTTGTGAGGTATTTCTACGGCCTTTCCAGTTGTTGTAGATGTCTTGTGAGGTACATACCAAAAGGAGCGTTATACTCTATAATGGGTCTAATGAGTGATGTGCAGAGGGGAACAATGACCTCTTTTTTCCTGGATGAGAAACCTATTGTGATGAGGTGTGCCACATAGAAGGATTTCCTGACTACTGTGTCGATGTGATTATCAAAGGATAGACTACTGTCCACCTGTGTCCCAAGGTCTCTTATCACACTTTCGGTGTTAAGTAGACTACCGCCTATGTGGTAGTTCAGTTTTGAACAATAGGGAAAATGTCCGATAGATATGCACTGCAGTCATAAACATATGGGTTGTCCCCGGAGTACATAAGCATCAGCGGCGCCATCTTCTTCAGTGTTTTTGCCCCCCAGATGCAGGTGCCCTCCAAGGAAGGCTGTAATCAATTGGAAAAACAAAAAAGGTTTCAGACACATAAATAAGTAATAAAATAATACACACCATAACAGATATCCAGCTAGGATAACAGGGAGAGGAGGAAGGAATAGCAGTTTTTCTAGGACATAGTTGAGGGTCCCAATCTGGTGGGGGGGCTTTTGGTGGCTTTATATTCTTGATTCCCTAAGGAGGAATTGTCTTTAAGGATGGAAAACACACACAGGTGGATCAGTGTTGTATCTAAATAGCTGAAGCAAAGCATGTATTTTTATAGAAGAATAAGAGAGAGTCCATTCTGTATTAGCATATCTACAGTATTCAGGATGAGTGGGATGTTCAATAGTGATGCATCATGATCCTTGCTGGTATTCCAAATACTGAATCTCTTTTCCATTTTATTTTGAATAAACGTGGATGGTGGGTGGGCTGTCTGCGGGTATGTTCATTGAACTTCCTTGGAGAGAGATAGTGATAGGTTATTCATATTTGTCAGCTAGCTGCTGGAGCTGGAGGGAGGTGGTGATTGTGTTGTCTTTTGAGTCGCAGTGTTGTCTTGGCCAGTCTGGAGCTATTAGGATCCCCTTGGCTTCTCTCTTTGATCTTAGTAGTAGTACTGGTCATCAGTGGCAGAGAGGGGGGAATGCATAGATTTTTCCAGTTCCAGTTGAATGAAGAGAGAGCATTTTTGTGCTGCATGCTGATGGATGATATGTCCTTGAAAGATTATGATGTAGATGATGGAGGCCACACTGTCTTTGCCTGGAACAAACTGGGATTGTAACTGTATGTTTAAGCTCAGTGATTTTTTCCCAAGATTCATTGTCAGTCTGCTGTTTATGTACCACATGACAGTGGTGTTTGTCTGTCCATATTTTGGGTGGCTAGCTGAAATGGCATGCATTACTGCCAGCATTTCTTTTTGGTTGATATGCAGATGTGTTTCCTTTGGATTGTCCTTGAATTCATCTGCCCTCCATCATGTGCCCATCCAAGTCCTGAGGCATCTGTGGTCATGGTTTGTGTTATTTGTTATTTTTGACATTTTGAATGACATACCTGTGTTTGCCCGAGGCCCACCATACACCATATTTTTGTGGCATGAATGATGGAATATGGTGTGTTGTTGTTGTTGCTGTGTTGTTGCTGTGTTGAGACCATAAACTTTTTAGGTACCTTATGTATTTTTTCATGTGTAGTCTGCAGATGCAAGGAGAACAGATGTAATGTAGTATGTAGGAATCTCCCTGTGCAGATCTCCTTGCAGTTTCACAAACCTTTGAGAGCAAACCTTTGAAATAATGATTTTTTCTTCTTCTTCTGTCATTGTGTCAGGTTTGCCATTTGAGAGTGTGTCTTGAGTGGCTATTTGCTGTTGATGCTTTGATGCTGATGAAGAAGCTGACTGTGTATCCCAAGCTGACTGTGTATCCCAGAGCTTAATCCAAAATTTTGTCAAAATCAGTTTGTCGTCCCTGTAAGGTCAGCATTTTGAACTTTGGTACTATGAGAAAGGTGTGTAATGGGACAAATCCAGTATTGGTCTCATTGAGTTTTTTTTCTTTCTTGGAACAAGGAGTCTTCTTAAACCCTGGCCTTGTTCTTGTTGTCTTGTTTTTTTTCTTGCATATTGATCTGATCTGCAAGAGAAATGATATTTGCTTGACCTCTGCCTTTTTGGTAGGTTTGGCATGCCTTGTTTCCTGCCTTGGTAAGGTAAAGTGGAACCTGTAACCTTTGGTCTATAATGTCCAAAAAATTTGTTGTGTCAATCTGTGCTCTGTGCCCAAAAAAAGAGATAAGATTCTTCCCAAGGGAGGGAGCTTCTCTTGGTTTGCGGTCGGAGAGGAAAGTAGAAGGAATTCATTTGGTGTTGTCCCTGTGGGAGGAGAAGCCCTGTGTCACTGTTTTGGGGTTGCCATTGTTTGCGTCCCCCCCTGTAGTAACTTATTCTGTGTCCTCCTCCTTTGCCTCCTTTGCCTCCTTTTTGAAATCTTTCAGAATTAGGAAGGGAACAGTTTTGAAAGCCAATTCCTGCTGAATCTGGGGCTGGCTGAACCTGGAGGAAATCTTTGTCTGACTTGACTTGGCTTGGCTTTTTTACATCGCCCCTGTGAAATAGTTCTAAATCAACAGCATGGGGCCCTAAAATGAATGAATGTGTTTCTGGGACTCTATAGTATCTGTCGGCAGCAGGGGGAGGGAGGGAGAGTATCAGGGTAACACTGGGAGTCAGAGTATAGATCTAAAAAAAACATCTAAGGAGGAGGTATAGCTAAGGGTTGGGGCAATCAGAATATTCCTGGCCTTGCCACTTAAAAATGTTCCTCATGGAATGCAGAACTTCCCAAAAAAAAAATATCCTCAGGGAGGGATGGATGGGGGAGGAGTCCTCTGCATCTGGAGTCCTGTCTGGAAAGGAAAGGCTATCCTCGGTGAGGAGGAGTGTCAGAGAATCTTCATCTGAAGAGAGGGGTCAAGCGGGGGCTCTGGGGCTGCCTATCAGGAGGAGGAGGGAGATCCTCTCTCTCTGGCTCTGGGGCCTCCTGATCTGATCATGATGATTATGGTCCTGCCATCTGCATCATTTTGTTTTCAGGGTAGGCTGAGGCATTGGTGAAATACCCAGTCAGAAAGTGATTATTCTTGAGATGGGTATAGTTAAACATTGGTCCATCTGGGCATGGCAGGGTAGGGTGAAAGTGGAATAGATGGAGGGTGTATGCGAAAAAAAAATCACAGCTTTTATATGTGGACAATTTGCTACTTCACAACCAAATATGTTACAGACAATCAGGAGAGGCATATTCTATTGTCAGAGTCTGTGTGAAAGGACATAAAATTGATAATGGCATGAATTTGAAGAAAAGCACTACGAGAAAGTGTGAATGAGCACTGAAAATTTAACATGCAAATCTTCCACCACCTATGCACCTAAAAATATGACCTAAATAAAGTTAATAACTGAATGCCAGAACTGTTCTCCAAAACATCTCACTAGAAAATGTCAAACTGTTTTCGAGACGTAAGCCTGTTCTGATAGGAACCTACAGAGCTATTAGAACATACAAAGCTACAAAACTGAATTAAATTTGGTTTCAAATGAGGAAAGGCATAAGACTGCTGTTCAGGAGGCAAAGGGCTATACATGTCAAGAATATATTTTCTTAACTTGTCATTACATCAGAATATAAAACTTGTATATATTTCTCCACAAAAGAGAACCCTTTAATCACTGGAAAGATGCTTTCACTGGTAGCTGCCACCACCAAAATTTCATAAAGTTACAATGTAGTGCAGCTAAATTCAGTAGTGAGCTACACTTACATCCTTAAGGACACATGGCATTTTTCATACTGCATTTTTTACATAATGTGCAAGTATAATTTCCTGGAATTTTATTAAGAACTGTAAAAGAAAGATTAGGATACAAGCCGCCTATACCCAAGTACTGAATCCAATTATATATAAGCATTTGACAGTGACAGTGTAGCAACACTCCGTTTCCACTGCTGTGGGTTTAAGATTTCTGTTCAGGACAGAAATGAAATATACGTCTGCATACGGTTCCCTCGTAGTTCACTGAATTCACAGCTGGTTGAAGTGCTGTATAGTTTTGTTTTTTAAACGACTGCAGGGATGATCACCCACCATTAGAGTTAAGTTGAACTATGGTCAGCTATAGAACTGCAGTGCAGTATTCACTGCCACTGATTAAGGAGTGTGGGGTGAAGCTCCATCGTTTAAAGCATGTTTTAAGTTTTATTACAGTGGTGTGTGTTTATATTTTTAATTTATTGTTTCAGGAAGTCAGTATAACAGGTAATCAAGTTCCTAAAAGTGAAGTAAGTTTATGTGTTCGCATGTGAATGCATGTGTTAAGAGTTAAATGTGTGGTAGTTTCAGGGAGGGGTGTTTAGTGTGTACTACATGTGGGCAATGGAGTGAATTTCATTTACTTGTGTAGGCAATTTTGGCTCACTGATGACTCCAGCATTCTCTGCCTCTGTTCTGCATAACTAGTCTGTATGGGAGTTCTCATAAGAATGAATGTAGTATGCCTTGAAGATCATTTCTTACTCCTGTGACACATTTCACAACACCGTATCTAAACTGCAGAGGAAGTATGTTCGATTACCCTCTGTCTGCATTACTGTGGCTGTGAGGATATGCAGGTTCCCTGGTTTCCAGATCTATATCAAGACCCTGATGGCTAGTACTAATGCATCACTTCCTCTATACTGATGCATTTTCTCTTTTTCCCCACACTTTTTGGGTGCTTAGATCCTGATTGGGCCCACACGGAGTATTTTAGGAGGCTGCAATGAGCACACGGGTGTTCGAACCTAACTTGAACAGGACTCCCCAATTTGAGCTTCCTGCCATAGCCAACATTAGAGTTCTTTCTTCATATAGGTCAAGACAGGGATAGGATGTGGTAATGATTGGGCATGCTAGTGCCATCCATTTCTTCATATGATCCAAGCAGGTGTCTCTCAAGTCATCCACACGTGTGAACTGAATAATAATTTGTCAGAAGGTAAACATTACACAGTCCAATACCATACAGAAAGAAGTCTCAAAGGTTAGTTGTAAGAGTTTGGTGCAGGCTGATAAAAAAAAAGGGAGTGTTCGAAGAAACCTGGAACACTTATTCACTACTCTACTGACTGAGCAGTTACAACTTTAAAAACTGGTGAGAAGGACCATCATAGAAATTATTAGAAATTGAAACAATTAATGTGAAAATTTATCAAGAAAGGTAGTTACTGGTAAAGAATATTACTATATTACACTGGGATGAAATGACAGGGGAACATTTAAGAATACTAAAGGGTGAACAAATAAATGGAATAATTTTATCTTTTAAAAAGAGGTTTCAAATCCTATGGAAATACATGGGTATTAAAATTAAGCAACACAGCTTAGTAAAGTTAACAAAACTATATTTCTTGGTTTTTAAGTTGCAGATTAAAGATGGAAACAGATGGCCTCTGAAATGGAATGATATGTTACATGGGACTGCACTGTAGTATAACAAATTTTTGCACTATGCCAATGATTTACAAGGAGTGCAAAAATTCTGTTCTTTACATAAAATGGCGGGGAAAAAAGGATTCTAGGTTCAAAGATTGGCTATAAACAGAACACTAAAAGGATCCAACTCTTTGTACTGAACACGAGGAGGAAATGGACACACTTACCTTGTATGTTGTCTTGGTTTTGAGCCTCCAGGAAGAAGAAATAATACAAATCAGCTTAATGATAATGAAAATGATCATAAACAACTACCGAACTGGACAGACAGAGCTGTGAGACACAGGGAGCAAATATCTATGTGGGACCTACCTGATGGATGAAACAAAGTCTTGGATGATTTAATAGTGACTTTTCCAGCAGATGGAGAACTCAAAACTGCCAGGGCCAAACTACTGCTATATGGATGACTTTAGACTGCAACAGACACACCCTATCCTCAAACTTCATCATCAGAAGAAAATGGAGGGACCAGAGAAGATCTCAGAGACAACAGATGACTCAGAGCATCTTTCAGAGGTCTCTTGATGGTAGAATGATATGGAAAAAATCCACATGCATGACCTTAACAATGATGAAAAAACACAGTGGGGGTTTTCCCAGCTCTGGAAGTTCATTTGGGCAACTGAAAAACTATGGGATCACTTTTGTGGCATTAGTACGCATATGCTCAACCTGTCCACTACGTGACCAGATTCCCAAGGAATATGCACTATCATGGTCCATTCTCAAGCTCTTACAGCTTCCCAGTGCAGGAGATAGGATGAGGCTCCCCCCTTGCTTGCTAAAATTCTAAAAGTCATGCTGTCAGTCTGGGTAGACATGATCCATACAGAAAGAAATTCCTGAAAAGCCTGTACAGTAAAAACCCTGCCCTCATCTCCAGTACCTCTATGTAAAGTGAAAATTCTTCATGCAACCACACTTCCTAAGCCCACCACAATGTTCCATCCCCACTTCACAGCTGATTTATTTGTGGTAATGGGGTGTGGGGGTGTAATGGACTGTCCAATGACAGGATATGGGCATCCAGCCACCACATCCAGATGCCTCTTGCACAAGATAGGCGACTGTCATGTTCCATCAAATCTGGAAGGTCCAGCAAAGATTTCTCGGGTAGAAATGTGACTAGGGAATTACAGTAAATTCTGGAGTTAACCGGAACTCAAGCAACCAGGAAAAAAAAATTGAAGAAATACAGTATGTGTTGCACCCCACACACACACACACACACACACACACACACACACACACACACACACACACACACACACACACACGCACATCCTTTTTTTGGAGTTTTAAAAAGGAAGATAGGAATAAATTCCCTCTCTCCCCAACCTAAGAACAAGGCAAATCAAACAAATAGCATAAGGAACAGTATTAGTCAGGCCTATTTTTATTAGTAACTCTCAAGCAATCAGAAAGAAGTTATGTACTCACCATAACGTTCAATGTATGCAGTCCATCTTGCCTTACATTCTTACCCCTGGGTTCGGAGCCGAACCTCGGCTCTGACTCAGCCATACCTTAGCTCAAAGTCTTCAATTGGCTCGTGGCTAAGAGGAATCCCATCATGCAACAGGCCCATTCCCCAGATCTTCTTTGCTGCAAGCACACACACACACACACACACACACACACACACACACACACACACACACACAAACACACTGAGAAGAAGAAGAACAACCCCAACCAAAAGGACTACTGACACCTAGAGACTATACCTCCAGGTTCTCAAGAAGGGGGTAGGAGAGGGGGTTAGTAGGAATGTAAGGCGAGATGGACTACATACATCAAACGTTATGCTGAGTACATAACTTCTTGATGTTATGTAGTCCAATCTTGCCTTCATTCTTACCCCTGGGACAGCATCCCTAGCACCTTGACCTTGGGTGGCTCAGTGAAAAATACTCTTGAGCACTGTGGAACCAAAGGAAGATCTGCCACGACAGACTAGATCTAATTTGTAGTGACTAATAAAAGTATGAGGAGAAGCCCATGTTGCTGCAGCACAAATATCAGCCATAGACATCCTAGCCTGAAATGCAGTAGAGGTAGCCACAGATAATGTAGAATGAGCCTTCACTTTAAAGGGTAATTCTTTACCATTGGAACCATAAATAAATGAGATGCAACTGGAAATCCAGTGAGACCAGGTTACTTTAGAAACAGGAACCCCAAGTCTAGTGTCTGAAAACGAGACAAACAGTTGATCCGATTTCCTGAAATCTTTAGTCCTATGTAAATAGAAACGCAATTGTCTATGAACGTCTAGCTGATGGAACTTAAATTCTGCCTTGTTAGAAAATTCAGGAAAAAACACAAGCAACTCAATGGATTGGTTGATACTTACAACAGAAGCAACCTTTGGAATAAAGGAAGGATTGGTTCTTAAGGAGACCCTGTCTTTGTGAAACACCAAATAAGGTGGCTTAATCGATAAAGCTTGGTGCTCAGAGACCCGCCTAGCTGAAGTTATGGCTACCAAAAATACTGTCTTCTATGACAAGAATTTTAGGTCACACATAACTGAGGGCTCAAAGGGAGCCAAGGTGAGCTTCTGTAATTCAAAATTGAGGTCCCATGGCATTACTGGATCAAAGAATGGAGGTCGGAGTAACATTGTCCCTTTCAGAAAGGCCCTACAAAGCCTATGGAGCCATAATGTTTGGCTCATTAGCAACGTGAAAGGTAGAAATCGTTGCCAATTGCACTTTAATGGTTGCTGCAGCTGATCCCTGACTGAACAGTTGAGAAAGAAATTCTAACATTGCCGAAACAGGAACTGTATAAGGATCAATGTCTTTCACGGGCCCAAATGGAGAATCTCTTCCACTTACTGGAATAAATCATTCTGGTAGAAGGCTTGTGGGAAGAAGACAGAATGTGGACCACTTCCAGGGAAAAATCATGAAACCTGACTAGGGTCGGAACTGGAGTAGCCAAGCTGTCAACTTGAAGGTCTGGTTGGAGGGATGGAACTGTCCTGACATATGAGTCAGTAGATCTGGATCTGGGTCTAGAATCCAGGGATCATCCATTAGGCAGGGTTGAAGGAAGGGAAACCAAATCTGATGAGGCCAGTATGGGGAAATCAGGATAATATTGCTTCCCAAAGACTGTGCTTTCTGAATGACCTTTGATATCAGAGGAAATGGTGGAAAGGCATAGAGAAGACCGGATGGCCAATCGTGAACCAGAGAGTCCCAGGGGGTCTCCCCACATCCAGGGGGATAAGGGTGAAATTAGCTGCTGCATTTAGCATTGAGGGGGCTGGCAAATAGATCGCAGCAAGGCTGACACCATCTGCGGAATATCTTCTTCGCAACATATTTGTTCAGGGACCACTCGTGAGGCATTAGGATAGCTCTGCTCAGCCTGTCGGCAATCATGTTGGACTTCCCCAGTATATGCTTTGCAACTAGAAAGCATTGGGAAGACAGGCCCACTGCCAAACTCGAAGTGCCTCTCTGCAAAGGGGGTATGACTTGGTTCCTCCCTGCTTGTTCTGATACCAAACCACTGACACGTTGTCTGAGTGGATTGCAATTGTCCCTAGAGGGAGAAAGCTCTGAAGTGCTTGCAACATTAATAGCACTGCTCTCATCTCCAAGACACTGATATGCAAATGGGTCTCGTAAACCTGCCACGTGCCTTGGACTGTCCTGCCGAGATAATGCCCTCCCCCGATCTGGGAGGCATCCATGGTCACCGCGGCAACTGAAGAAGAAGAGACAAAAGGCTTGCCCACGTAGAGATTGCTGGCCGGAAGCCACCAGCGTAGATCCTGCCTGCACAAGTCCGTAATCAGAATAGAATGGGAGAGTGGAAGATGTTGTAGTGACCACTGGGTGAAAAGTAGCCAATGAAGAACCCTCATGTGTAGTTTGGCAAGGGGAACTAGCATGATTGTGGCAGCCATGGTCCCTAATAACTTAAGGACCACTTTTGTCTTGACCTTCCTCAATGGTAGTAAGGCGTTGTAGAGCCTGAATTCACTGTTATGGTAAGAAGACCCTCATGAGCACCGTATCTAGTTTGGCGCCAATAAAAGTGACACGCTGCGAGGGCAAAGTACAGTTGTGTACACTTGCCATAAATGTAGATGTTCGAGTGCATTCACTGTTGCAGTCATTACATTTGGGTAATCTGCTGGCAGGTTGCCCTCAGTCGGCCTGATTAACAAAGTCTTGGGTCCTGTGTCAGTTGCAGTCCCTTCTTCCATGACGTCAGGGGTATAAAGCATGCAGCTGACACCTTTACATCACTTTTTCTTGCCCCAGATGTCAGGTGCCCCCCAAATGGGGAGCAATTTTATATATATGTGTGTGTATATATATATATATATATATATATATATATATATATATATATATATATATATATATATATATATATATATATATATATATATATATATACTATATATATATATATATATATATATATATATATATATGTATATATAATGTATAGAACAAAAACACAAAACATATACCTCCAAACAAAAGCAAATACACCAAAAAGGCTTTTAAAGATAGTAACAGAAATGAAAGGTATAGTTAGGGAAAAACAGGGGGCTGGAGGGAGGGTAACCAGGACTGCAACAGTGAATACACTCAAACATCTACATTTATGGTAAGTGTACACAACTGTACTATGTTCTTCGTGTTTCACTGTTGCAGTCATTACATTTGGGTAGAATCCCAACGCTACAGTTGGGAGGATGGATTCCTACAGCATTAGGGGCAGCTATAAGGCCTTGCAGGACAGCAGTGGCAAAGCCTGCTCTGGATTTAGAGAAGAGAGGTAAATGGTAATGTTTGGTGAATGTATGAACTGAGCTGCAGGTAGCAGCTTCTAGAATGTCTCTGGTAGGAACCCCTCTGAGAAAGGCTGCAGAAGTAGATGCAGCCCTGGTGGAATTAAATCTGATCCCCCTGGGGACAGGTTTACCATGGTGCATATAGCTGAAACGAATACAATGGCTTATCCATTTGGAAATAGTCTGCTTTGAAATAGCCTTTCCCTCTGCTCCTGCAGCAAATGCCACCAGTAATTGTTCAGATTTTCTTAGAGATTTTGTCATAAGTAGAAAGTACAGTTTTGTACCTACCATAAATGTAGAAGTTCAAGTGTACACCCTGCTGCAGTCATCACACTTGGGTTATCCTGTCGTCAGGCGGTCCCGCAGTCAGTCGGAATTCCAAAGTCTTGGTCCGGCGTCGGTTGCTGTCACTTCTTCCCTGACGTCAGTGTGCCAGGGGTATAAATAATGCATCCGACGCCATCTTCTTCAGTTTTTCTTGCCCCAGATGTCAGGTGCCCCCAAAGAGATGGCTAGTAATTAGTACCAAATAAAGTAATTTTTTTGCACAAACACAAAATCCCTTCAGCTATAAGCAAATACATCAGGAAGGTATTGTATAGATTTAGCCAGTTAGATCAGAGGGGATGGAGGGAGGGTAACCTGGACTGCAGCAGGGTGTACACTCAAACATCTACATTTATGGTAGGTACAAAACTGTACTATGTTCATCGTGTTACCCTGCTGCAGTCATCACACTTGGGTAGAATCCCAAAGCTATGGATGGGTGGAGGAGTTATAGAGGGCTAGAGGAGGCTAGAAGGCCCGGCAGAACTGCAGTGGCGAAGCCAGCCCTAGTCTTAGAGTAAAGTGGTAAGTGATAGTGTTTGGTAAAAGTGTGTACTGAACTCCAAGTTGCAGCTTCCAAAATCTCCTTGGTTGGTACCCCCCTGAGGAAGGCTGCAGATGTAGCTGTTGCCCTGGTAGAGTGGGGCCTAATGGTATCTGGAACTGGTTTTCCATAATGGGTATAGCAAAAATGAATGCAATGTCCTGTCCATTTGGAAATGGTTTGTTTTGATATAGCCTTCCCTTGTAAAGCTGTAGCATAGGATACAAAGAGCTGGTCAGATTTTCTGAAAACCTTAGTTTTATCCAAGTAGTAGCGAAGTTGCCTGTGAATGTCCAAGGAATGCAGGAGTCTTTCTCCTTTGTTCTGTGGGATTGGGAAGAAGGTGGGTTAGTGAATGGTTTGATTTAAAGACGCACTGGAAACCACCTTAGGCATGAAGGAAGGATTAGTTCATAGAGAAACTCTGTCTTGATGGAAAATGAGGAAAGGTTCCACTGCCATTAGTGCCTGTAGCTCTGACACTCTTCTAGCTGAAGTTACTGCTAGCAGCAGGGCAGTCTTCCATGATAAGAACTGTAGATCTGCAGAGAAAGCTGGTTCAAAGGGAGGTAGCGTAAGTTTTTCCAGAACAAAATTGAGGTCCCATGTTGGTGTAGGTGCTCTCCTGGGGGGGCCTAATGTTTTTTGCACCTCTAAGGAACTGCCTTAGAAGTGGATGCGAAAATAAGGGTGGTTCTGTGTTGTAGTGGGCTGAAATAGCTGATGCATGGATTTTAATGGAAGAAAAAGAAAGTCCTTTGTGCAACATCTCAGTTAAATACTGTAGAATCTGAGGCAGGTGAGGCTGAAGTGTGTTTTGGCCTTTAGTTTGGTTCCAAGCACAAAACCTTTTCCATTTGTCCGCATAGGCCTTCCTGGTGCTGGGCCTCCTATCTTCCAGAATAACATCCATAACTGCTTGGGAAAGAGGAGCTGGCTGGATGCTTAGGTGATTTGCCATGCAGCCAGATTTAAGGTTTTAAGCTGGCTGTGAAGAATCTGATTGTTTTGCTGTGTGAGCAAATGGGCAGTTTGTGGTAAAATCCAAGGTGGGCCCTGGGCCATATTCCTCAATAGTGGGTACCAGTGCTGGCGCTGCCAATCTGGGGCTATGAGTATCAGTCATGGTCTCTCCTTTCTGACTTTTGGAAGCACCTTTGTGAGGAGAGGCAATGGAGAGAAGGCATATACTGTCAGGTTTTTCCAGCTGAATTTGAGTGCGTCCACTTTCCAAGCTTGATGGTGAAGTGTCGTTGTACAAAATTTTGTTAGTTGATAGTTTTGAGGACTGGCAAACAGGTCTATGTCTTGGAAGACCCCATTTTTGAGTTATCATTGCAAATACTTGTGGATCCAGTTTCCACTCGTGGGGATCCATGATGTTTCTGCTGAGGTCGTCTGCCAATGTGTTCTTTTGTCCTGGCAGAAATTGAGCTTGTAAGTGAACTTGGTAAGCCAGAGCTGTGTTCCACAAGTTCATTGATTGCCTGCATAGAGGGTAGGAGTGTGTACCCCCTTGTTTATGTACAACATTACTGTGGTGGTGTCCATCCTTATTGTAAGATGTCCTGGATGTAATAGATTCTTGAAGGCTGTCAGAGCATTCTGTACAGCTAGCATCTCTTTTTGACTGATGTGCAGATTCCTTTGATCTGCAGACCATATGCCTTGAACGCACTGTCCTGCCATGTGTGCCCCCAGGCGTAGTCCGATGCGTCTGTTGTCATTGTTCGTCTGGCTGGGGGCAAGGTGAAAGCTGACCCTTGTTGAGGTGACATGCCAGTGACCACCATAGAAACTCCTGTTGTAGGCAGGGAATGAGAGATATCATTGTGTCCAAGCTGTGTTGAGACCATACGCTTTTTAGGTACCACTGTAATTTCCTCATATGCAGCTTTGCAAATGGTATTAGTAGTAGTATGCAAGATGCCATGAAGCCCAAGGCCTGCAGAATTTTTCTTGCAGGTAGTTGGGTCTTTGTTGCCATTGTTTTGAAATATTGAGTCAGTTGTAGTTGTTTGTCTGGCGCCAGATAAGCCTTCTGGGCCGTTATATTCAAGCTGGCACCCAGGAATGTCATACTTTGTGAGGGTACTAGTTTTGATTTCTTTTCATTTACTGTGTACCCCAGGCAACTTAGAAGATGTTTTACAAAAGCCAGATGTTGTAAGAGGATGTCCTTGCTTTCTGCTTGGATGAGGCAGTCGTCCAGGTATGGGTATATTTGAATTCCTCTTTGTCTGCAGTATGCAATTACTGGTGCCAGGCATTTTGCGAAGACCCTGGGCACAGTAGGTAAGCCAAAGGGCAGTGCAGAGAAAGTACAGTTTTGTACCTACCATAAATGTAGATGTTCGAGGATCCACATTGCTGCAGTCCTAACTATTGGGTAGTCCGCTGTCCAGTCGGCCCGAATACCAAAGTATATGGCTGACGTCGGTCAGGGCGCATTAGACTGACGTCAGTACGTCAGGGTACTAATGCGCATGACCGACGTCATATCCTCAGTCTTTTCTTGCCCCAGATGTCAGAAGACCCTGAAAAGATAAGGCCTAAACCAAAAACTCCAAACATACCTGCACCAAAAATATGTACAATATATACAAAATTACCAGAATATAACCTCACCTACACAACCAACTCCCTAAACACAGAGGGAAGGAGGGAGGGTAAATTGGACTGCAGCAATGTGGATCCTCGAACATCTACATTTATGGTAGGTACAAAACTGTACTATGTTCTTCATTCCACATTGCTGCAGTCCTAACTATTGGGTAGAATCCCAAAGCAGAGGTAAGGGAGGCTGGCAAATCATAAAGAAGCAGGAACTGACAACATGCCTTGCAAAATAGCTGTGGCAAAACCAGCCCTAGACTTAGAGTAGAGGAGGTGATAATGCTTAGAGAAAGTATGCACTGAACTCCAAGTAGCTGCCTCCAAAATATCCTTAGTTGCCACCCCCCTTAGAAATGCTGTTGAAGTGGCAGTAGCCCTAGTGGAATGAGGCCTAATCCCAGCTGGAATCTCCTTGCCATGATGGGAATAACAAAATGCAATGCAAAACCCAATCCACCTAGAAATAGTTTGTTTTGACACAGGCTTGCCCTGCGAACTCAAAGCAAAAGAAACAAACAACTGCTGAGACTGCCTAAAATCCTTAGTCCTGCTCAAATAACGCAATTGCCTGTGTACATCTAAAGTGTGCAAAATCTTTTCCCCTTTATTTTGGGGATCTGCATAAAAAGTAGGCAAATGAATAGTTTGGTTTAAAGCCACACTAGAAACCACCTTAGGCATAAAGGAAGGATTAGTACATAAAGATATCCTGTCCTTATGAAAAATCAAAAAAGGCTCTACCGCCATAAGGGCCTGCAACTCAGAAACCCTTCTTGCAGAAGTAATGGCCAACAAAAAAACAGTCTTCCATGACAAGTATTTCAATTCAGCAGTAGCCATGAGGCTCAAAGGTTGTAGAGTAAGTTTCTCCAACACAAAATTGAGATCCCAAGCAGGAGTAGGAGCTCTACGTGGGGGTCTTATATTCTTTGCCCCTCTAAGAAATTGCTTGAACAAAGGATGCGAAAACAATGGTGGGTCACAATCATAGTGAGCTGAAATTGCTGCAGCATGAATCTTAATGGAAGAGAAAGACAAACCTTTGTCCAATAACTCAGTAAGATATTGAAGAGCCACACTCAAATTAGGCTCAGAAATCTCCAAATTGTTTGCTGCACTCCAAAATAAAATTCTTCCATTTTTCTGCATTACACTTTCCTTGTACTAGGTCTTCTGGCTTCCATAATCACATTTAAAACTTGTTGAGGAAGTTGAGACCTGCTGTCTTTCAAAACAGAATATGCCAGGCTGTTAGATGAAGAGAGTGAAGCTTGACATTGAGCAGGTGACCGTCCCTCTGAGACAACAGGTGTGGAATCAAGGGTAAAGGCCATGGAGGCTTCCTTACCAGACTCCTCAGTAATGGGTACCAGTGCTGCGAGGCCAATCTGGAGCTATTAAAATCATCCTTGGCTTGTCTTGTCTGACCTTTAGAAGCACCTTTGGGAGAAGAGGCAGAGGTGGAAAAGCATACACATGAAGATTTTTCCAACTGAAAGAAAGAGCATCCACTCTCCAAGCTGTGTGATGAAACCTCTTTGTGCAAAACTTTGGCAGCTGGTGGTTTAGTGGAGAAGCGAACAGATCTATGTCTGGAGTTCCCCATGACACTGTCAATTTTTGAAATACATGAAGATCCAGTTTCCACTCGTGGGGATCCATGATTTGTCTGCTTAACACATCTGCTAAGGAGTTCTGTGCTCCCGGCAGAATCCTTGCCTGAACTGTTAGTTGCTTGCTGAGCGCAGTCTCCCATAAAATCATTGCTTGCCTGCACAATGGGTAAGAATGTGTTCCCCTTGTTTGTTGATGTACCACATGACAGTTGTGTTGTCTGTTAGAATCAACACCTGTCCTGGAAGAAGTAACTCCTTGAAAGCCATTAATGCAAACTGGACTGCTAACATCTCTTTCATGTTGATATGTAGATGCTGTAGTCTGGCAGGCCACTTGTCTTGTATCCACTTTCCATTTAGATGAGCTCCCAAGCAATGTCTGAGGCATCTGTCGTTAGAATCTGACTCGCCTCTGGCCGGGTCACAGAGAGTCCCTTGTTTAGGTGACATTCCTGAGCCCACCACAAAATTCCTTTTGAATGCAAGGTATTATTTGAATGACAGTGTCCAAATCCTGGCAGTGCTGTGTCCATACATTTTGAGATACCATTGCAGCTTCCTCATATGCAGTTTGGCATTGGGAAGCACCAGAATACAAGATGCCATGAACCCTAAGGCTTGAAGGACTGTCCTTGCAGTCAGCCCGGACTGAAGAGATATTTGATGGAAGTAACTGGAAAGATTCTTTTGTTTGTCCGGGGTTAAAAGGCCATCTGGGCTGCTGTATTCAGTCTCACACCCAGAAAGCACATGTCTTGAGAGGGTACTAGACTGGACTTTATTTCGTTCACAGAATACCCTAGGCATCTTAGCACTGCTATGACATATTCCAAATGCTGTAGAACGTCTTCCTTTTCTGGAGCCAGAATCAGGCAGTCGTCCAAGTAAGGATAGATTTGAATTCCTTTTAGCCTGAAGTAAGCTATCACTGGAGCCAGAACCTTTGTGAATACTCTGGGCGCAGTAGATAAGCCAAAGGGCAATGCAGAGAACTGATAATGAGAATTTCCAGCTCGAAAACGGCCCGAATAACTTCCTTGGCAAAACCTTAGGTCTTTAAATAAAGGGGCCAAAAAATTGAAAAGGGTTAAAAGGCCCTTTCCCCTTTTGGGGGGATAAAATCCAGGTTTTTGCCAGAAGGTAAGGCCCTTTAGAGGATGCAGGGAGGGTAACCTGGACTGCAGCAGGGTGTACACTCGAACATCTACATTTATGGTAGGTACAAAACTGTACTATGTTCATCGTATTACCCTGCTGCAGTCATCACACGGGTAGAATCCCAAAGCTATGGATGGGTGGAGGAGTTATAGAGGGTTAGAGGAGGCTAAAAGGCCCTGCAGAACTGCAGTGGCGAAGCCAGCCCTAGTCTTAGAGTAAAGTGGTAAGTGATAGTGTTTGGTAAAAGTGTGTACTGAACTCCAAGTTGCAGCTTCCAAAATCTCCTTGGTTGGTACCCCCCTGAGGAAGGCTGTAAATGTAGCTGTTGCCCTGGTAGAGTGGGGCCTAATGGTAGCAGGAACTGGTTTTCCATAATGGGTATAGCAAAAATGAATGCAATGTCCTATCCATTTGGAAATGGTTTGTTTTGATATAGCCTTCCCTTGTGAAGCTGTAGCATAGGATACAGAGTTGGTCAGATTTTCTGAAAACCTTAGTTTTATCCAAGTAGTAGCGAAGTTGCCTGTGAATGTCCAAGGAATGCAGGAGTCTTTCTCCTTTGTTCTGTGGGTTTGGGAAGAAGGTGGGTAAGTGAATGGTTTGATTTAAAGACACACTGGAAACCACCTTAGGCACGAAGGAAGGATTAGTTCGTAGAAAAACTCTGTCTTGATGGAAAATGAGGAAAGGTTCCACTGCCATTAGTGCCTGCAGCTCTGACACTCTTCTAGCTGAAGTTACTGCTAGCAGCAGGGCAGTCTTCCATGATAGGAACTGTAGATCTGCAGAGAAAGCTGGTTCAAAGGGAGGTAGCGTAAGTTTTTCCAGAACAAAATTGAGGTCCCATATTGGTGTAGGTGCTCTCCTGGGGGGCCTAATGTTTTTCGCCCCTCTGAGGAACTGCCTTAGAAGTGGATGCGAAAATAAGGGTGGTTCTGTGTTGTAGTGGGCTGAAATAGCTGATACATGGATTTTAATGGAAGAAAAAAGAAAGCCCTTTGTGCAACATCTCAGTTAAATACTGTAGAATCTGAGGCAGGTGAGGCTGAAGTGTGTTTTGGCCATTAGTTTGGTTCAAAGCACAAAACCTTTTCCATTTGTCCGCATAGGCCTTCCTGGTGCTGGGCCTTCTAGCTTCCAGAATAACATCCATAACTGCTTGGGAAAGAGGAGCTGGTTGGATGTTTAGGTGATTTTCCATGCAGCCAGATTTAAGGTTTTAAGCTGGCTGTGAAGAATCTGATTGTTTTGCTGTGTGAGCAAATGGGCAGTTTGTGGTAAAATCCAAGGTGGGCCCTGGGCCATATTCCTCAATAGTGGGTACCAGTGCTGGCGCGGCCAGTCTGGGGCTATGAGCATCAGTTGGGGTCTCTCCTTTCTGACTTTTAGAAGCACCTTTGTGAGGAGAGGCAATGGAGGGAAGGCATATACTGTCAGGTTTTTCAGCTGAATGAGAGTGCGTCCACTTTCCAAGCTTGATGGTGAAGTGTCGTTGTACAAAATTTTGTTAGTTGATAGTTTTGAGGACTGGCAAACAGGTCTATGTCTGGAAGACCCCATTTTTGAGTTATCATTGCAAATACTTGTGGATCCATTTTCCACTCGTGGGGATCCATGATGTTTCTGCTGAGGTCGTCTGCCAATGTGTTCTTTTGTCCTGGCAGGAATTGAGCTTGTAAGTGAACTTGGCAAGCCAGAGCTGTGTTCCACAAGTTCATTGATTGCCTGCATAGAGGGTAGGAGTGTGTACCCCCTTGTTTATGTACAACATTACTGTGGTGGTGTCCATCCTTATTGTAAGTTGTCCTGGATGTAATAGATTCTTGAAGGCTGTCAGAGCATTCTGTACAGCTAGCATCTCTTTTTGATTGATGTGCAGATTCCTTTGATCTGCAGACCATATGCCTTGAACGCACTGACCTGCCATGTGTGCCCCCCAGGCGTAGTCCGATGCGTCTGTTGTCATAGTTTTCCTGGCTGGGGGCAAGGTGAAAGCTGACCCTTGTTGAGGTGACATGCTAGTGACCACCATAGAAACTCCTGTTGTAGGCAGGGAATGAGAGATATCATTGTGTCCAAGCTGTGGCTGTGTTGAGACCATACACTTTTTAGGTACCACTGTAATTTCCTCATATGCAGCTTTGCAAATGGTATTAGTAGTAGTATGCAAGATGCCATGAAGCCCAAGGCCTGTAGAATTTTTCTTGCAGGTAGTTGGGTCTTTGTTGCCATTGTTTTGAAATATAGAGTCAGTTGTAGTTGCTTGTCTGGCACCAGATAAGCCTTCTGGGCCGTTATATTCAAGCTGGCACCCAGGAATGTCATATTTTGTGAGGGTACTAGTTTTGATTTCTTTTCATTTACTGTGTACCCCAGGCAACTTAGAAGATGTTTTACAAAAGCCAGATGTTGTAAGAGGATGTCCTTGCTTTCTGCTTGGATGAGGCAGTCGTCCAGGTATGGGTATATTTGAATTCATCTTTGTCTGCAGTATGCAATTACTGGTGCCAGGCATTTTGCGAAGACCCTGGGCGCAGTGCAGAGAACTGGTAATGGGTTGAACCTGCAATGAAATGGAGGTATCTTCTGCAACTTTGTCTGATAGGGACATGTAGGTATGCCTCCTTGAGGTCCAACGTTACTAGCCATGCTTTCTTGCCCAACATGGGAAGAAGCTGCTGTAGTGTTAGCATCTTGAATTTGGGTACTTGTAAGAAGGTGTTTAGAATTGAAAGGTCCAGAATTGGTCTCCAGGCATTGTCCTTTCTGGGAACTAGAAAGAGTCTTGAGTAAAATCCTTGTCCCTGCTCTCGAGTAGGTACCAGTTAAATGGCTCTCATGTCCATGAGAGCTGTAATTTGTCTTTGTGCCTCTGCCCATTGATTTTGTGGCAGGTTTGGCATTCCTCTTTTCATTGGCAAGGTGTGAATCTGTATCCTCATGAAATTATGTCTAGGACCCATTTGTCCTTTGTGACAATGTGCCAGTTGTCTGAAAAAAGTGCGAGATTTCCTCCCAAGGGGGCTGCCAAGAGAGTGTTGCTTGGCCAGATGAGGTGCAAGTCATTGAGTTTACCTTCTGGTAGTTTGGGACCTGTCTTCTCCTCCCTTCTGTGCTGCAGTGCCCCATTGTCAAGGTTTGTCCTGGGCTTGTGGTTGTCCTCTGCCACTTGGACATCTGTATTTACCCCTCTGTGGGCTGTCAGTAGCTGGAAAGGACCAATTTTTTGTTGGCCAATTTCTGCTGAAGCAAGGGGGCTGTACCTGTAGGAAATCTTTGACTGTCTGCATAGATTTTGCCTTATCCTCCATTTTCTTTAAGACTTCTTCTGCTTTAACTCCAAAAAGGACATTCTGCTGTAAGGGAGCACCTAGAAGCTTTGCTTTAACATAATCAGGCAGAGTTTGTTCCTTTAACCAAACATGCCTACGTATAACAGACCCAGTGACAGCTGCTCTGCAGGAAGCCTCCAAAGAATCAAACCCACACTGTAAAGTATGTTTGCCCACCTGTTCAGTTGCATGCAACAGATCCTGCATTTCTTTCAATTCAGACTGTAGAGGAAGAGTGCTCATTTTTTGTTTTAACTGAGACATTAGAAATTGCTGATATTTTAGCATGTGAAAATGGCAATTTAGTGCCCTCATAGCTAGAGTGGCTGAGGTGTAAACCTTTTTCCCCCACCTGTCTAATGCTCTGAAGTCCCTTTCACAGGGTACAGGATTTTTAGCAATAGAAGCCTTAGCCCCTTTGGGACCCTGGGAGATAGTCTCTGGATCAGCAACAGGACTTTTGTAAAGAAATTTGTGGGAATCAGGCACTCTATAGTATCTGTCAGGTTTGGCCGGACCAGGAGGCAGAGAGTCTGGGTTCAAACTGGATTCTAAGTAAACGTCATCCACAATGTCTAAAACTGGGGGGATGGCAAGTGGTCTGTGCTGGTGGAGTAAAAGAAACTCTCTGAGCCTTTTCTTTGAGTCAGAGTAGTCCTGATCTTCCCAGTGAAAATGTTCCCTCATAGTGTGCAAAGTTTCCCCAAAGGAGTAGTCTTCAGGGGGAGAAGCTGAGGGAATGGAAACCTCAGCATCAGAATCTTCATAAGGGGAGAAGGAGTAATCTTGGTCCTCAGAGGAGTCTGAGGAAATAGACACTTGTTCAGAGGATGCATAATCTTCCTCTTGTCTAGGCCTTTTGTCAGGAGGGGATTGGGAACCTTAAGAGAGAGAAATCTCTTTCAGCCATTTGAGCATCTGAAAGAAGAACACACTCTGCCAGGTAAAAGCACTCAAAAAAAAAAAGTAGTCAAATAAAAAAAAAAAAAAGAAAATAAAAGAAGCATCAGCATCAAGCAAATACAAACTTGTCAGCAAATAACTCCAAATAACAGTCTATTGAAAGAAAGCTTCGTTTATTCCAAACAAACAGGAGCTGCAGCAAGTCAAAAGTTAAGTTCAGACATAAAACCAAGTAAAACTAGCTCCTTTTAAACACATGATCACATGATGTCATAATTAATTTAATTTAAAGGGACAAACATTCTGTTAACATCCTGTACTAAAACATTACAGACATTAGATAGGCATTGTAATGAAAACATAAAGAGATAGTGGTAGTGAATGAATAATAATAATAAAATAAAAATAAAATAAATGAGTAATTCTAATGATTTAAGGGGGCTTGATGGAAAGCCTTGAGGATGCATAATCTTCCTCTTGTCTAGGCCTTTTGTCAGGAGGGGATTGGGAACCCGATTAAAGAGATCAAATCTTCAGCCATTTTGAGCATCTGTTTCTTAGGCATGGGGCCTTGAACAGGGGACTGAAGTGCAGTCTTTTTAGGTTTAATAGGAGTATTCATCTTAGGATATGTTTTAATGGTGAGCGTCGTCGGTCTGAAGACACCTTCAGAAACCGAAGGTGTTTCTGCAGCACCGAGATCTTTTTCAGCAGTGTCGTCGGTAGTGGCTGAACAAAATGGCTGTGTCGGCCTGGTACTTTCCACCATAAGTTCCAAAGCGGTCTCGGGTTCCAGATCTGCGGTAGTCAGGGGCTACGTCAGAGCCTCACTGAAGACCGGTGAACTGGAGACCGGACCAGCCGAGGCCTCGGAGTCTGGCTTGGGTATAGGCTGCCTGTCCTTATCCTTGCGTTTTTTGTGTACTCCGGTAGTCGGTTTCTCCGACGGCATAGTGTAGTTAAATTTTCTACCGAAGTAGTGTCGTGCGAAATCAAAGCGCCTTTTTATAGTACGGTTATTAAACCTAGCACAAAAACGACAACTAGTGATGTTGTGGTCCGGGCCTAGGCAAGGTATGCAGTAAGAATGAAAATCCTTATGAGGTATTTGCTTCCCACAAAAAATACAATTGTTAACTTTTTCTGACATCGGTCTGAGGCAAGAAAAGTTTCCCCAACGGGGAACTTAGCTTTATTGAAGACTTCGGTCTGAAATTAGAGTTCAAAAATCTCAGGAGTCGGCCGACCGGCACTTGCGAACCTGCTTCTGCTTCGGGCACCGCGCGGCAAGAAAGGCCGAAGAAGATGGCGTCGGATACATTATTTATACCAATGGCGCACTGACATCAGGGAAGAAGTGACAGCAACCGACGGTGGACCAAGACTTGACCTGACAACAGGATAACCCAAGTGTGATGACTGCAGCAGGGTAACACGATGAACATTCTTAGTTGTCTGTGTACATCCAATGAATGCAGAATCTGCTCACCCTTGTTCTGTGGATTTGGGAAGAAAGTTGGCAGATGAATGGTCTGATTAAGGGCCACACTAGATACCACTTAGACATAAAGGATGGATTGGTCCTGAGAGCCACCCTGTCCGGGTAAAAAATAATGAAAGGCTCCACTGCCATAAGAGCCTGTAGTTCTGAAATCCTTCTAGCTGAAGTGACTGCTAAAAGAAAAGCTGTTTTCCAGGAGAGAAATTTTAGGTCCGCAGTAGCAGCTGGCTCAGGAGGAGGTAGAGTGAGTTTTTCCAAAACAAAATTGAGGTGCCATGCAGGAGTTGGTGCTCTCCTGTGAGGTCTTATATTGTTGGCCCCTCTGAGGTACTGCTTTACCACAGGATGAGAAAAGAGGTGAGGCTCTGTGTTGTAATGAACTGAAATGGCAGAGGCATGGATTTTTATAGAAGAAAAAGATAGACCCTTGTAAAGCATCTCACATTGCTGTGCTTATTCCTTGTGCTTGGTTCCAGGCACATAATATTTTCCATTTGTCAGCATAAGATTTTCTAGTACTAGGCCTTCTAGCCTCCAAAATGACATCCATCACAGGTTTGCTGAGAGATGTAACTGGTGAAATTAGTTGATTAGCCATGCTGCAAGATTCAAAGTTTGGAGCTGAGTGCGCAGAACTTGATAGTTCTGCTGAGACAGTAGGTAAGGTGTCTGAGGCAGATACCACGGAGGATGGTGCGACATATTACGCAGGAGCGGGTACCAGTGTTGGCGAGGTCAGTCTGGAGCAATCATAATAATTTTTAGTTTTTCCTGTCTGACTTTTAGCAAGACCTTGGAGAGCAGAGGCAGAGGGGGAAAGGCATAGACCGACAGGTTTTTCCGGCTGAAGGATAGAGTATCCACTTTCCAAACTATTTTATGATGAATTCTTGTGCAGAATTCGTCCAACTGATGGATCTTTTTTCCTCACCCCAAAACTATGTCTGGGCTCCCCCATTTGCGTGTCAACATGCTGAAGATTTGTGGATCCAGTTTCCAATCGTGTGGGTCCAAAAGATTTCTGCTTAGTTTGTCTGCCACAGTATTTTGCTTTCCTGGCAGGAATTGAGCTTGTAGATGTAGTTGATAAGTCAAGGCCGTGTTCCACAATGCCATGGCTTGTCTGCAAAGGGGGTAGGAATGTGTACCCCCATGCTTGTTTATGTACCACATGACTGTGGTGTTGTCTGCCTTGATCAGTAGTTGTACTGGATGAAGATAGTCCTTAAAGGCTGTCAGAGCATTATGTACAGCTAGCATCTCTTTCTGATTGATATGTAGGTGCATTTGATTTGGGCTCCATTGGCCCTGAATGCATCTCCCTGCTAGATGTGCCCCCCAAGCATAGTCTGATGCATCTGTAGTCAGGGTTTGGGCGGCAGGAGGTGGAATGAATGACAGTCCCTTGTTTTGGTGGCAGGCCTCTGCCCACCATAGGAACTCTAGTTACAGGCAAGGAATGATGGGAATCATTGTTTCCAGGCTGTGACAATGTTGACTCCATAAGCTTTTTAGGTACCATTGAAGTTTCCTCATATGCAGTCTTGCATATGGAATTAGAAGAATGCAGGAGGCCATGAACCCAAAGGCCTGCCTTTGCCTTGCAGATAGCTGGGTTTTTGTGGCCACCTGTTTGAAGTAAGTCATCAACTGCATTTGTTTTTCTGGCATAAGGTAAGTCATCTGGGCAGTTGTATTCAAGCTTGCACCCAGGAATGTAATTATTTGACAGGGTACCAGTTGTGATTTTTTTTCGTTTATGGTGTACCTTAGACAAGTTAGACCCCTTTTTACAAACGCCAGATGTTTTAGAAGAGTGTCCTTGTTTTCTGCCTGAATTAGACAATCGTCCAGGTATGGATAAATTTCAATATTTCTTTGCCTGCAAAACGCAATTACTGGTGCTAGGCACTTTGTGAAGACCCTGGGTGCAGTAGATAAGCTAAAGGGCAGTGCAGAGAACTGGTAATGCATATAGCCTGCTTTGGTTCATAGGTTCGTACTAGGCTATCTGCCCTAGGGCATTTATAAGCCTAGCCAGAATGTGTTTGGCTTTCGCCACCCATTTTAAATTTATTTTGCTATGCCCTTTTTCAAAGTTAGTATACTGTGCCTCTGTCTAACAGTGACACAGAAGTGATACCCGGGGTAAACCTACGATCTCCCATCCACTCATCAAGATTCCTCTTGAAGAGAGTCAATGAGGGACTCTGCCTAACCTGGACTGGGATTTTATTCCAGAGTGAAGGGAGCCTCTTGGTTATGAATCTGTCCCTCCTGCATGTCCTATTTATTTCAGTGTTGAGGTTCAAGTCTCTCGAGCACGTAGCTCGATGGGATTTGGATTTTCTGAGGTGCAGCATGTCCATTAATTCCGGGTTGGACATAGCTTTATACGTCAGGCACAGATCGCCTCTGAACAGGCGGTATGCCACTGAGTAGAGCTGGAGTTTCTTTAACCGGGCAGCATATGGCATCTGTTTGAGCCCTTTGGTCCTCTTGGTGAGGTACTTTTGGGGTCTTTACAGTTGCTGCAGGTGTCTGGTAAGGTCCATCCCAAAAGGGGCATTGTACTCAATTATGGGCCTGATGAGGGATGAGTAAAGAGGCACGATGACCTCCCCTGATCTAGATGTGAATCCCTTCATGATTAGGTGGGCTATATAAAATGTTTTTCTAACCATTTTGGCCATGTGGTTGTCAAATGAGAGATTGCTATCAACTTGGGTCCCCAGGTCCCTAATTACTTCTTCTGTACTTAATGGATTACCACCTATGTGGTAATTTGTGGGCACTTTGTTTTTGCCAAAGGGGATGACAATACACTTTTTGGCATTTAGCTTGAGGCCATGGCTCTGGCACCAGTTGTCTGTTTCTATGAGGCCCTTTTGGAGGATGCTTGTGTCGGCTGGAGAGTCGATTATAGCACCCAGTTTGCAGTCATCTGCGAACTTGGTCAGCCACAGTCCTTCCGTGTTGGCCTGTACCTCCGAGAAATATATACCAAACAAGAGAGGTCCCAGGACTGAGCCTTGTGGGACACCACTTGTAACTGGTGTGGAGTCTGACATGGCTCCAGCAATTCTAACCATGTGGGTTCTGTCCTTGAGCCAGTTTGCAATCCATCTAGTGACATAGGGGTTTATATTTAAGCTGGTGAGCTTATCTATAATGCCCGAGTGGGGTATTGTATCGAAGGCTTTTGCGAGGTCCAGGTAGGCTGTGTGGACCACCTTTCCCCTCGTCAATGGCCTTGGTGACTGTGTCAAAGAAATCAACAAGGTTTAAGAGGCAGGATCTGGCCTTAAAGCCGAACTGGGTAGGATCCAGTGTCTGTAGGTCCCCAGTATCTTTATTTATGAGGTCCATGATGATCCCTTCCATAGCTTTGCAGACCAAGCTAGTCAGGCTTATGGGGCGATAGTTTCCAGGATCCATTGAGGCACCACCTTTATGGAGAGGGACCACTGTTGCTGTACGCCACTCTTTGGGCACATATCCTGTAGTAAGGCTGAGATTGAACAGTAGTTTTATGTTTGGGTTTAGCTCTTCTTGGAGTTCATGTAGGACGCAGCCCGGGACACCGTCTGGTCCCACTGATGCTGTGTTTTTTGCTTCGGAGAGGGTGGCTCTTACCTAATCATCTGAGATGTCAGGGGGGCAGCACTCTGCTGGAATAGATATTTGCCCTTTTGGTGGGGAGGGGGGAGGGAGAAGTTTGCGCTGAACCTGTCAGCTAGGATGTTGGCAATGTCTGTGGGTTCAGTGTATTTTTTGTCATTTTGGACTAATTCTGAGCATATCTGGGAATTACCACCCAAGTTCCTAACACAACTAAAGAAAGCCTTGTGATTATCTTTAGTGTCCTGTGCAATTTTTCTCTCGAAGCTGGCCTTAGACAATTTTATGAGTGCCCGTAGTTTTTTGCTAATACTGATCAGTGATGCCTTCCCTTTTTGGGATTTTGCTCTATCATTTAGTAGCTTCCTCCTTCTATTGTACAGTTTGTTTATGGCTGGGGTCCACCAGACAGGACTTCTGCCTTTGGAGGATTTGGTCTTGGTTTTATTTGGGATCGCATGATCCATGCATTCCTGAAGGTGTTCATAGAATGCGTTTATAAAGGATTCTACGGTCTGGGCCGTATTTTCTACAGGCCCGGGGGCTTTGAAGGATTCCACCTCGGTTTTGAGGAGTGTGAAATTTGCTTTAGAGAACTTTTTCACTGTGGTTTTCTGGGCAGGGGGTGGGGTCGGGATGTGAATATCCAGTGAGATTAGTTTATGGTCTGATTTTACCAGTGAGGGATACACTTCTGGTCTGGAGCATAGAGTCCCCATGTTGGTGATGATCAGGTCCAGTATGTTTTCCCCTCTTGTGGGAGTGGTAACAAGTTGTTCCATAGCATTTGAGTTTATAAATTCTAGGAACCTTTGGGCTAGGGTGTTGGAGCTAGAGTAATGCTCCCAGTCTATGTTTGGGTAGTTGAAGTCGCCCAATATAATGGTGTTTGGAGAGACCTTCATATTTTCCAGTGTTCTCAGGAAAGCTGAATGGGGTTCCTGGGTTTGGGAGGGTGGTCTGTAGCAGGCTATAAACTGGAAGGCAGTTTTACCCACTGGTAGTTGCACATGGATAGTCTCTGATGCTTCGTGCTTTGCCACCAACCTGGAGGTGTGGGTATCTTTGATGAATATCGATACTCCCCCTCCTTTTGTGGTTTGGTCCAAGTTTTGGGGCCGAAAAGCATGGTATGCGGTATAACCTGGTAGTGCTGGGGTGCTCTCGGGAGCCCTGAACCAGGTTTCTGTTACTGCACAGATATCGATGTTCTCCATGCTAAGGAGAGTTTCAAGTGCGTGCATCTTGAGGTTTAAACTTCTGGCGTTGAGTAGCATTACTCTTAGTTTCTTATCCCTTGCGATACCTATGGAGGTGGGTTTGTCTGTTGAGCCTTGCCTAAAAAAGGCACTATGGGGGTAGCAAGAGCCTTTGCCAATATCCGAAAGCCCAGGGGTGACAGGTGCAAGCCGTCCCTAGCGAAGCATCGTGGCTTGTCGAGCATATCATCCCAAGCTGACAGGCACTAGATCCCCTTTGAATGATACCAGTACTTAAGCCAATTGTTGAAATTGATCATCTTGTCTTCATATTGTGGCATCATTCTTGGTGAGGGTAAGATGCTACTCAAGGTCAGGGTCATACCGGCCTGGGCTACATGCTCAGAGAGCTCCTTTATGTCTCTTTTCATGTAGTCCAGGGAGGTACGTCTCAGGTCATTCACACCAGCATGGACAATGACAGAGTCATATTTGTACTTGCCTTGGAGTGACCTGAGTGCTTGTGTTATGTGGCGGATCCTAGCGCCTGACAGGCTGCTCACCGTGACCCTCTCCTTGTTCAGTCTGGTGAGTGGGATGTCAGTGTGCCTGACGATAGAGTCACCTATTACAAGTGTATCAGGTGTGTTGTTTAGTCTTAAGGGCTGTGACTGTTCGGCACACTGGCTTTGTGAGATATGTGTTGCACGTGTTTTGTTTTGGGGTAGTGGTTGCTTGGGTGTCTGCTTTGGAGGTCTCTGCTGCTTAGGCAGATCTTTATTTAGAGCCTCCAAGTATGTTTTTGTGTGATTATGTGTTTGGTTTGCTGTCGTGGTAGGTCTATGTGAGACTGGAATTGTAGTGAATGTGGTTTCCTTCTCCTCCTGACTGGTTATGCCAGTACTGAGTTGAGAGAGCTTAGCCTCCAGTTTGGCTATATGGGTGCATCTCTCACAAGTGTTGGAATTTGTTGGGAGGAGGAGAGGGTTGTCTGTGTACATGAGGCAGTTGTAACATTGCCTCAGGATTCCCAGATTCACCAGCTGGACCGGAGAGGAGATTGACAACTGACCTTTGGACATGCTAGAACAATATTGGGAATTCCTTAATAATTGAAAACAAGGGCCAGTGGGGAGTGAGGGTGTAGTGCTTTTAATTTTTAGTGCTGACTTATATAATTGCTTTAGTGAGCAAGTGCCAGGTAACTTAAGTGCAATGTGTTACAGGTAACTTAAATGCAAAAACGACAAAGAGTAGCTTTCTTTAAAGTGAAACAAGGAAATAAGTACAGTAAGCAATGCAGATATCACTAGTGATCCACAGAAGCGCTGAGAAGCTGCGTATTAGGTGGAATTAGCTTTCCAGGGAAATAACAAGCAAACAAACAACAAGCATATAAACAAAGCTAGATTCAGCAGGCCTGGATCTAGTCTATGCTACAGCAAACAAGGTGTACCAATTTCAGTAAGATACAGTTCAAATATTCAGGCACTATAAACCTTTAACCAGAAATTCCCAGCTCAGAAGGGCAGAGTCCAGCCTCTTCTCCCACAAGAGTGCAGACCACGAACCTTCTTAATGTAAAATAACTGGCCTGAAGCCCAAGTGCTTAAACCAGAATTAATAAGCTACCTGTTCTGCCACTACAGTGCAGACCACAAACCCTCTCAGTGCAAAACAAGTGGTCCGAAGCCCAAGTGTTTAAACCAAAAGGCTTAGAATGAGTTACACCAAGCAGTAATAAATACAACTGAGTACTTTTAAGATGATGCAAAAGTAAAATAAAGTAGGTAGAAACACAAGTACAGTAAAAGCAGATGAATTTTTTTTTCTGAACAAGTGCTGAGATCAAAGAAACAGATTTGAGTGCTGAAACTAGAAAACTGGCTAGTTAGAAGAAAAAAAAAACTAAGCTAGAAGGCTTCCCTCCAACACAGAAGGGCTTGGGGGCTCAGAAGCCTACAAATAGTCTATACCACTTAACAGGAAAGGCAGGAAACAAGCTTAATTTTTTTTCTGTTTCCCAGATGCTCTCTTTGTACACAGTAGGAGTGCCTGAAATCAGAATATGATCTCACTGCACTCAGTTGAGTGAGCAAATGAGATGGGCCCAGAAGGAGTATCCAAACACAAATTTACAAGAGGGGCAGGCAGTTTCAAGGCCACTAAGATTAACACCAAAACAAAAACAGGGAGAAGCAGAGGTATCTTCTGCAAGATTCCCTGATTGGGAAATGCAGGTAAGCCTCTTTTAAGTCTAGAGTTACCAACCAGGCATCCTTGCCTAGCATAGGTAGTAACTGTTGAAGAGTCAGCATCTTGAATTTTGGAATGTCCAGAAATGTATTTAGAATGGATAAGTAAAGAATTGGACGCCATGATTTGTCTTTTCTGGGTACCAGGAAAAGTCTTGAATAAAAACCTTGTCCCTTTTCCTTTTCTGGTACTGGTTGAATACTCCCCATATTCATGAGGGACATAACTTGTTTATGGGCCTCTGGCCACTGATTTGGAGACAGATCTGGCCACCAGTTTGGGATTGGCAATGTGTGGAAATGAAATCTGTATCCCTGGGATACTATATTTAATACCCATTTGTCCTGGGTAATCAGTTGCCAGTTTCGTGCATGAAGTGCCAGTTTTCCCCCCAAAGGGGTGGCCAAAAGATAAGTGCTTGTTGATTGCAGTGGAAAGTCATTGAGACTGTTTACCATAGGAAGGTGCCTTGTTGCTTCCAGATTTGGAGGTAGAGGCACCCCATTTTGCTTTGTTCTAAAAGTTCCTTGCAACTGAAACCTGGAGCCTTTGGAATGTCTGGGTTTGACCTGAGTGGCTCTAGTGGGTACTGGAAAGGACCAGTTCTTAGTAGGCCAGTGCTTGCTAAACCTGGGTGGCTGCACTTATAGAAAATCCTTCACAGTTTGCATAGATTTAGCTTTATCTTCCATCTTTTTCAAAACTTCTTCAGCCTCATTACCAAACAGACTGTCCTGTTGTAAAGGAGCATCCAAAAATGTTGCGTTAACATGGTCAGGCAGACTTTGCTCCTTGAGCTAAGCATGCCTTCTTATCACAGATCCAGTTACAGCAGCAACAGGTCTCCAAGGAATCAAAACCACATTGCAAAGTATGTTTTCCAACTTGTTCAGCTGAATGAAATAAATCTTGCAACTCTTTATTTTCCATACAGTGAGAAATCAACATAATTTTCTGTTTAAGAAAACCCATGACATGCTGTTGATATTTAAGCATATGAAATTGACAGTTTAAAGCTCTGATTGCCAAGGTTGCAGACGTGTAAACCTTCTTACCCCATCTATCCAGCGCGCTGGAATCTCTATCAGAAGGGGTAGGATTTTTAGCAGTAGAGGCCTTCAGGGTCAGCAGTAGGGTTTTCAAAAGGGAATTTGTGGGAGTCAGGAACCATGTAGTATCTGTCTGGCTTACTAGGAGCCGGAGGGAGGGAATCAGGACTCATACAGGATTCTGAGAAAACATCATCAACAATGTCTAGAACAGGAGGTATAGCCAAAGGCCTATGCTGAGGAAGAAGAAGAAAATCCCCAAGTCTCTTTTTAGATTCTGAGAAATCCTGACTCTCCCAGTGAAAGTGTTCCCTTAAGGTATGCAAAGTTTCTCCAAAAGAAAAATCCTCAGTAGGAGAAGCAGAAGGGATGGAGTCTTCTGTATTAGAGTCCTCATAAGTGGGTATAGATAATTCTTGATCAGAAAAGGAATCAGAAGAAATAGAAACCTGATCTGAATATTCATAGTCAGTGCCTTGCCTAGGCCTCTTAGCAGGAGGGGGATGGGTACCCCTGATCAAGGTAATTAAATCCTCAGCCATTTTGATCATTTGTTTTTTAGGCATTGGGGCCTGTACACGTGGCCCAAGCATCATTTTTTTTAGAGATAGAAGTAGTTTTTGGCCTTAGTTTTGAAGATGGCGTCGGTTTAATATACAAATCTTTAGGCCTGAAAACACCCTCAGAAGCCGGGTGCCTGCTCAGCGGCTCCAGACCCATCGAAGGTAGAGACATCCGCAGGTTCAGTACTTAGTGTGTTATCTTGCGGCATACCGGTCTCCAAACGGGTCTCAGTAGAGGCCTGAGAATCAAATGTAGCGGATATCAAGGGCTGCGAAAGCGCCTCATTGGGTACCGGTGAACCAGCGACTGGCTTAGGAAAAGGTTTGTTGTCGGTTTTGGACCTCAACGGTCTGTCTCTGTCTTTTTCTTTGCGTTTTTTAGGTATTCCGATAGTCGGACTGCTAACCGACATTTCTGGATAGTTAAATCTTGAGCCAAAATATTTAGAAGCAAAAATATACCGACATTTAATAGTGTATTGATTAAATTTAGCGCAAAACCAACAGTCAGGGCCTATGCAAGGAATACAGTACAAAGTACAATACAATTATTAACTTTTACTGACATCGGTAAGGAGCAAGAAAAAGTTTCCCCAACGGGGTACTTTGCTTTTAGTTGAAGACTTCAGTTCTGAAACTCAAAAACAAAAATTTCTGGAGTCAGCCGACCGGCACTTGCGAACTGCTTCTGCTTCAGGCACCGCGTGGCAAGAAAGACTGATGTAATGGCATCGGCTGCATGCTTTATACCCCTGACGACCTGACGTCATGGAAGAAGGGACAGCAACCGACGCAGGACCCAACACATTGCTAATCAGGCTGACTGAGGGCAACCTGCCAGCAGATTAACTAAATGTAATGACTGCAACAGTGAAACACGAGGAACATCAAGGCAGATTTTTCCCAATTTAGAGTAATTCCTAACCTTTGGCACAGTGTAATGGTGGCGTCCCTGGTCTGTAACAGTAGATGCCTGGTGGTGGCAAAAAGGAGCCAATCATCCAGGTACAGAAACACATGGAATCCCTGATGTCTCAAGTGAGCCGTTACCACTGCCATGCATTTGGTGAACACCCTGGGGGCTGTGGTGAGATCAAAGGGCAGGGCACAAAAATGAAAATGACTGACTCCCAGCCGGAAGCGTAGATGACTTCTTGATGCCCTGCCCATCTTGCTATGGTAGTAAGCATCTTTGAGGTTGATGGAGCACATCCAAACAACTTTCCCTAACAGAGGGAGTATTGACTGTAAGGTGACCATGTGAAACTTGGACTTTTGTACATGTAGGTTCAATCGGCTGAGACCCAATATAGGTCTCAGGTCCCCAGTTCTTATCGGCACCAAAAAGAATCTGGAGTAAGTCCCTAATCCTACTTGGTCTGCGGGGACAGGCTGGATGGCTCTTTTTGAAAGCAACTTTTTTATTCCTAAAGTTACAGAATCCCTGTGACTGGGTGGAATGTCGGAATTCTCTTGGTTGGCGGGGGAGGAGAAGAGAAGGGAAAATGATAACCTCTGGAAATTATCTTTAATACCCACTTGTCTTGGGTGACGTCTTGCCAGGCTTCTGGGAATAAAGAAATGCGACCCCCGACTGGCTCCAGAGACACACAGTCGGGCCTCCTTTCAGGAACGCTGGTAGGGAGAAGCGCAAAAAGAATCATGGTCCTGCTGGTTACGTGGGCCTCCTCTGCCTCTAGGGTGGCGTCTACCTGAATTTCCACCCCCTCCCCTGCCTCTGGAGGGGGAATCACTTTGTGCATCCTGAAAAAACCTCTGCGATTTCCTGAACCACATTTTCCCACCCTTCTGGCGAATGGGGTAAGGTCTAGAAGGCATGGAAAAATGGACCCCCATGGCAGACAGGGTTTTTCCTACCTGCTCGCACCTAGTGAGAGAGTGTCCTTCACCTTGGTTCCGAATAATAATGAACCATCAAAATGGGGCATTGGTGAACGTAGACTTGAAGGCCTCCGTGAAATTATACAGGCGCACCCAGGAGTGTCTCCTAAGAGCGGCTCTGGAACCCGCTGCCCTGCTCGCTCCGTCGGTTGTGTATGAGATCAGCCTCATGGAGGAGTTGGAAAGGGAATTTAGGGTAGACATCTGTGCATTGACCTTCTGTGCCACAGCATCAGAAACGTTATCCTGTAGAGAATATCCTAACTTTTTTAGGAGATCTCTCTGGAGCCTTGTAAAATGCATCAAGTAGTTCAGCGACTGCAGAGTAAAGGCCGCTGAGGTAAACACATGCTTCCCATACCTGTCCATGGCCTGGGACTCCTTGTTAGGTGGATGGACGGTAGACCAGGTTTCAGCAAGTGCCTTCTTGGTGGCTGCTGCCACCACCATGGCATCTACTAGAACACCTTTTGTCAGATATTCCTTGTCTGTGGGAGCGGACAAAAACTTGTTGGGTCTCCTAGGGACCGGTTCCACAGTGTCAGGTGTTTCCCACACCTTTCGACAAACAAAATCTAGTAGCTCATCGAAAGGGGGAGACACTCAAGTGGTGGAAGGTTTAGACACGAAAACCTTCAGGAACACTGACTCCTCATCAGAGGGGGATTTGGAGAGCCAGCCGCCTCACTGCTTCAAGATCTCAAGGATATCTGAAAAAGAGATATCTTCAGAAGACGACTTGGGGGACCCCTTTGACTCCTTGAGGTCGTTGTCCGACATGAGAGATTCATCCGGGGAGTTGACATGTTTCCTCTTACACAATCTCTTTCTGACAGGCTCCTCAGGCAAAAACTCTGGGGAGACGTCAGAAAGTTGGGGACCACTCATGGAGGTATCCTGAGGCCTTCGGTCTCCGGGGATCACTCATGGAGGTATCCTGAGGCCTTGGGTCTCCGCTGTCCATGGATAGAGGGTTATCTGAAACGGACACCGGTGCCGGAGGGGGCAGAGTGTCGGTACCATAGGATGCAGCTGACGACCTGGCCAGCACGCTCCTCATAACCTTGAATGCTTATCCCCCCCGGCTCCGAAGGCCGACTAACCATAGAGGATATGGTAGTAGCCCTCGGTGCCGAGGAGATGAGGTCCGAAGCAGATGTCGGGTCAAAGCTCACCCGAGCGGAAGCACTGAGAGGAAGGCTCTGAGCCCTCCTCCTCAGGTCCAAACCGGGGAACTGTGGACCCTCGACCCCGTGGACTGAACAGACTGGGTCAGAATGGAAATCGGAACTGAGAGGCCAGGCGAAACTACTGGAACCAACCTAACGGCACCAGATGGAACTGACAACTCTGGCTCCGAGGGCCGAGAAAGGCTCGGAGGCAGAACAAAAGATTTAGGGGCCATCGTCTCTGAAGCCGAATGGGTCAGAGCCGAAATCAATTTGGCCAGCACAGATGACTGAAGCAGTTTCTTCACCAATCTATCAACATCCTCATCGGAAAGGGACCTCGAGGACCTGGAGGATATAGTTGGAGATCTGGATCTCCATACAGAGGGAGAATGACGTGAAGGAGAACTCGGTCGAACTGGAGAACGGCTCCGAACCAAAATATCCGTGACCAGCTCCGAAAGGCTGGGGGCCGATACAGACTTAGTCAATACACTACCTTCTGTCGGCACTGAAGCCAATGGAGCCGAAGAAGGAGAAGCTGTTCTAGCAACTTTCTCTGGCGGCTCCGAAGAAACAGATGGAGCCGGAGAGCGCCTAGCAGTCTTTTTGTCCTTTTTAGCAAGAGAGGATATGGCACTGGAAGACTTAGCCAAGTCTTCCTCGAAGGAGTGTTTAAGCAGTCATTTCAGAATGAGCTTGTTCTTCCTCTCCTGTAGCACGCGGGGACTGAAGTAATGACAAAACAAGCAGGACTCCTGGAGGTGAATTAGCCCCCAAGCAGTACACGCACACTAAGTTGCCCATTAGTCAAAGACATTTTATTGTTGCATTCAATACACTTTTTAAAGCCCGAAGGCCTGTGTTCCTTAGAGTTCTTAGACATGCTGTATAAGGGGAGTACACAGAGAGGAACAAGCTGCAAAACCACACATACACAAAAGACCTAACTAAACCCCGCGCGGGAAACTAGAGCCTCTAACTAAAAACGGCCTAGTAACCGACGGGAACAAAAACTACAGGGAGGACTAGGTCCTAGAATTTAAACGGGCCTAGCCCGGGGGAAACAAAGGCAGAATACCACCACTACCAGATGACAAAACACTAAATAAGCTACAAGTAACAGGAAGCACAACACAAAGAGATCACATGGAAAACAATGGGGAGGACTAGGTCCTCTAACTGAAACGGGCCTAGCCCGTGGAAAGAAAGAGAGTGAACGGGATACCAAAAAATGGCCAACGAAACAAGCCTCACAACCAGCAAGAGAGACACACACACGGTATCTATGAAAATAGCTTTTTATGATCAACAAATATCCAAAACTTTTTTCAAGTATACTTAGCCACGGCCAAAAGTGAGACCACATCTGAGCGTAACGAGTGGCAAACGAGATCTGAGGAATGGGCCTGTTGCATGATGGGAAACCTCTTAGCCACGAGCCAATTGAAGACTTTGAGCTAGAGTATGGCCGAGTCGGAGCTGAGGTTCGGCTCCGAACCCAGGGGTAAGAATGAAGGCGAGATTGGACTAAATAACATCTAGAGTTATCTGGCATCTACCAATCCCCATGGGTGCCCAGGAGCTTACTATACTAGAATGGCCACCAGCATGAGGCACAAAACACTGAAATGCCTACGAGCAAATAAAAAAAATAATCTATTACAGCTGCTGCTTTTGAAATTAGCACTCTGATTCTGTTCATGTGCAGCCTGGTCTAGCATACCTGAGTTTTCAGTTCACTACAAATGAAAAGCAGCAGCTGACCTGGCTCCAAATGAAGCTTGGGTAGATTTAATGTAATGCCCCAAAACAGGAACAAAAACACCACAGACTCCCTCACCAGGAAAGGTGATCTTAAAAGGATACAGCTAAGAGCCATTCCTCAAGATAGGGAAACACATTAACTCCCCGCAGAAGCAAATGCTCAGGCACCACAGGCATGTAACTGATTTTAACACCTTGAAGGCAGAAGTGTGACCAAATGGGACAGCCTGGAACAAAAAATACATGGCACCACTCTGAAGCACAAAGTACCTTCAGGACTGCTTGTGAATCTTGATGTGCAAACAACATCTTGAAGGTCCAGACAGCACAGCTAATCCCCAGCAGGAAAGAGAATCATCTGAAATATAACCTACTGAAAGCATTCCTGGGAAAGAAAGTGTTGAGGTCACGAAGACTTAAAAATTGGCCTCAGGACCTGGTCATATTTTGGCTTCATAAAGGACCTGTTGTGAAATTCTTGCCCTCTTTGCTCTAGAGAAACCTAATGAATGGCTACCTTGCTTAACAGATGCAGTATCTCCAACTCTGCCCAATTACTTAAATGGGGTTGAATGTCAAGCAACTGGGTGGGGGTAGGGGGCACAGGAAGACATGTAGTGAGGAAGGGAATTTTAAAGAATATTGTAACCTCTGGCAATAATCTCTCTTACCCATCAATTAGTCATGAAAGAGAACCACTACAAATGACGGAAGCAAATGTGAATCATGACCATTTTCAAAGGAAAGTGGCCAGA
This sequence comes from Protopterus annectens, assembly GCF_019279795.1. Taxonomy (NCBI): domain Eukaryota; kingdom Metazoa; phylum Chordata; order Ceratodontiformes; family Protopteridae; genus Protopterus; species Protopterus annectens. Next base: position 507,895,537 of record NC_056728.1, on the reverse strand, counting down.
CTACTCTTCAGGTTTGCTATGGTCCCCTGGAGGGAAGTCACAGATATGTATAAAAACATGAAGTACTCTGGTCATGAATGCTGCAACCACTCTGGAAGAAGTAAATCTCTTACCAGACCCCTGATCATATCGTTTGTGATAAAACCACATTTGGTACTTTGTCTTCTGAGTCCTAGAGAAACAGTGCTAAGGGAAAGCAAGCTGGACACCACCCACTGCCAAAGAACTTCCCCCATCTTCATCATATGGGCTTAGACATCAAATCCAAAAAAAAAACTTTGAGACATGAAAGCGGGTATCCAGGAAAGACGGATACGAGTCCACAGCAAAGTCAGTGAGGAGGAACCAGGCAAGATGAAAAAACAGCAATAATATTGTTTGGCATCCTAACAGCACACTATGCTACATTCAAAGCTATGAGAATCACAAGCATAGTCATGGTTAACAGCATGGCTGAATGTAAAAATATTTCCCTGCCAAGTTCTTTGGTCAGCTGGGACAAGGTAGAGGCTGTCTCATTAGCAATATCACCTGAAAACACCACCACCACGTGACTCAGACCCCCACCCCCCAAGTAGTCATTGGCCAAAAATTCTTTTGTCAGGAGGATGAACTAGATGCCTAAGTAGTTGGAGTTGCTTCAGAAACAATACCTGTCTTGGAAGTCCTTGACATTAAAGAAATTATCTCCGGAAGAAATTACAATTATATCAGCCCTTCAAGGAATACAAGATATTGCATCAAGAATGGTTCAGGCAATTCTGGTAGATACTGTGACGGTGTCTGAATTAGGAATAACCAGACATGAAGAGTTCTTGGAGAACTGAAAGGCTCCTTGGATAGTCTGCCTGGAATTAGGCAATACGTCTGTAGTGGATCCCCTTCTGGTACATTAACTCTAGTAGGATCAATGCACTGGGATGGAATGAAGGGAAATAATAAATAAATAAATAAGAGTCCTCCCCAATATCATTCATATCAGAAGGAGCCTATAAATGAGAGTTGAAGTGACGCCTCTTACAGTGTTTACTCCACAAGGGAGAATTACCTAACTAAGGATAAAGAAGAATGCCTTGGTCTGTCATCCTTTGTGGGTGGACAGATGGCAAGTCCCATGGTAAATGTTTGGGTGATGGCACCATGAGCTGTCATACCATTCCACTTAGCAAAGGACTGCAAGAAGGCGCTAAGGATAGAAATGAGCTCAATATCACTACCTGTTGTCATGACACCTCAGCCACCAGAATAAAAAGACACTGAAATAAATACCAACATTAGCATCAAGCCCCCAGCCTCTATCAAACAGCCAAAAGGGTTATATGATGCCAACACAGTGCTGAAGGCAAACTTTGACAAAGGCCCTGGCCATCATATTAGTAACTTCTCTGGTTCCAAAGGGGGCCCAAAGGATCTCCAGCTAAAACTGTGGAACCCAACAGGGGTGACATGCCCACTGGGGTTGCAAACATCAGAAGTAGTGAGGAAGGTTCAAACTTTCAAGAGATCACGGCAGCAGGAGGAATGGCAGTCGGGATAGAGTCCAGGCAGTTGCTGCTGCTGTTGTGTAAAAAAGTACAGTTGTGTACACTTACCATAAATGTAGATGTTTGAGTGTATTCATTGTTGCAGTCATTACATTTGGGTAATCTGCTGACAGGTTGCCCTCAGTCGGCCTGATTAACAAAGTCTTGGGTCCCACATCGGTTGCTGTCCATTCTTCTATGACGTCAAGTCGTCAAGGGTATAAAACATGCATCCGACACTAATACATCAGCTTTTCTTGCCCCAGATGTCAGGTGCCCCCCCAAATGGAGAGCAATATAGATATATATATATATATATATATATATATATATATATATATATATATATATATAAAATTAAAAACACAAAAAATATATACCTCCAAACAAGAGGAAATACACCAAAAAGGCTTTTAAGCATAGAAAGGAAAGGTAGAGGTGTAGTAAGAGAAAAAATGGGGCTGGAGGGTGGGTAACCAGGACTACAACAGTGAATACACTCGAACATCTACATTTATGGTAAGTGTACACAACTGTACTATGTTCTTCATGTTTCACTGTTGCAGTCATTACATTTGGGTAGATTCCCAAAGCTATGGATGGGAGGATGGATTTATACAGCATTGGGAGCAGCTATAAGGCCCTACAGGACAGCAGTGGCAAAGCCAGCTCTGAATTTAGAGAAGAGAGGTAAATGGTAATGTTTGGTGAACGTATAAACTGAGCTCCAGGTAGCAGCTTCTAGAATGTCTCTGGTAGGAACTCCCCTGAGGAAGGCTGCAGAAGTAGATGCAGCTCTGGTGGAATGAGATCTGATCCCCCTGGGGATAGGTTTACCATGGTGCATGTACTTATCCATTTGGAAATAGTCTGCTTTGAAATAGCCTTTCCCTCAGCCCTTGCAGCAAATGCCACTAATAGTTGTTCAGATTTTCTTAGAGATTTTTGTCCTGTTTAAGTAAAATCTAAGTTGTCTGTGTACATCCAATGAATGCAGAATGCGCTCACCTTTGTTTTGTGGAGTGGGAAAGAAAGTTGGCAGATGAATGTTCTGATTAAGAGCCACACTGGATACCACCTTAGGCATGAAAGATGGATTGGTCCTGAGAGACACCCTGTCCGCATGAAAAATAATGAATGGCTCCACTGCCAAAAGAGCCTGCAATTCAGAAATCCTTCTAGCTGAAGTAACTGCTAAAAGGAAAGCTGTTTTCCAGGAGAGAAATTTTGGGTCTGCAGTAGCAGCTGGCTCAAAAGGAAGAAGAGTGAGTTTTTCCAAAACAAAATTGAGATCCCATTCAGGGGTTGGCGCTCTCCTGGGAGGTCTTATGTTTTTGGCCCCTCTGAGGTACTGCTTTAGCAGAGGATGAGAGAAGAGGGGAAGTTCTGTGTTGTAATGAGCTGAAATAGCAGAGGCATGGATTTTTATGGAAGAAAAAGATAGGCCCTTATGAAGCATCTCAGTTAAGTACTGAAGAATCTGAGGAATATTGGGCATTGCTGTGCTTATTCCTTGTGATTGGTTCCAGGCACAGAATCTTTTCCATTTGTCAGCATAAGATTTTCTAGTATTAGGCCTTCTAGCCTCCAAAATCACATCCACCACAGGTTTGCTGAGGGATGCCAAGGGTGAAATTAGATGATTAGCCACGCTGCAAGATTCAAAGTTTGGAGCGGATTGTCCAGAATTTGGTAGTTCTGCTGAGACAGTAGGTAAGGTGTCTGAGGCAGGTGCCATGGAGGAAGGTGTGACACATTGTGCAGGAGTGGGTACCAGTGTTGGCGAGGCCAGTCTGGAGCAATCAGAATCATTTTTGGTTTGTCCTGTCTGACTTTTAGTAGAACTTTGGAGAGCAGAGGCAGAGGGGGAAAGGCATAGACTGATAGGTTTTTCCAGCTGAATGATAGAGCATCCACTTTCCATGCTTTTTTGTGATGAATTCTTGAGCAGAATTTGTCCAACTGATAGTTCTGAGGTGAAGCAAAAAGATCTATGTCTGGACTCCCCCATTTGCATGTCAACATGTTGAAAATTCATAGTTCCAGTTTCCATTCGTGTGGTTCCATAAGATTTCTGCTTAGTTCGTCTGCCAGAGTATTTAGCTTTCCTGGCTGGAATTGAGTTTATTGTTGTATTTGATAGGTCAAGGCTGTGCTCCACAATGCCATGGCTAGTCTGCAAAGGGGGTATGAATGTGTAACCCCTGCTTGTTTATGTACCACATAACTGTGGTATTGTCTGTCTTTATCAGTAATTGTCCTGGATGAAGGTAGTCCTTGAAGGCTGTCAGTGAATTCTGTACAGCTAGCATCTCTTTCTGATTGATATAAAGGTGCATTTGATTAGGGCTCCATTTGCCCTGAATGCACTTTCCTGCCAAATGAGCCCCCAAAACATAGTCTGAGTAAATGGCAGTCCCTTGTTTTGGTGGCAGCCTCTGACCACCATAGGAACTCTAGTTGCAGGCAAGGTATGATAGGAATCATTGTTTCCATGCTGTGACAATGTTGACTCCATAAACAATTTAAGTACCACTGAAGTTTCCTCATATGCAGTCTTGCATATGGAATTAGAAGGAGGCAGGAGGCCATGAACCCCAAGGCTTGCAGAATTTGTCTTTCAGATAGCAGGGTTTTTGTGGCCACTTGTTTGAAGTAAGTCACCAATTGAATTTGCTTTTCTGGCGTAAGGTAAGTCATCTGGGCAGTTGTATTCAAGCCTGCACTTAGGAATGTAATTTTTTGAGAGGGTACCAGTTGTCATTTCTTTTCGTTTATGGTGTACCCTAGACAAGTTAGAACCCTTTTTTACAAATGCCAGATGCTTTAGAAGAATGTCCTTGTTTTTTGCCTGTATTAAACAATCGTCCAGGTATGGATATATTTTAATATTTCGTTGCCTGCAAAATGCAATTACTGGAGCCAGGCACTTTGTAAAGACCCTGGGTGCAGTAGATAAGCCAAAGGGCAGTGCAGAGAACTGGTAATGCAAGTAGCCTGCTTTAAAGTGGAGGTATCGTCTGCAACAGTCCCTGATTGGGATATGCAGGTAAGCCTTTTTTAAGTCTAGAGTCACCAACCAGGCATCTTTGCCTAGCATAGGTAGTAACTGTTGAAAAGACAGCATCTTGAAATTTGGAATGTCCAGAAATGTGTTTAGAGTGGACAAGTCCACAACTGGATGCCATGATTTGTCTTTTCTGGGTACCAGGAAAAGTCTGGAATAGAAACCTTGTCCCTTTTCCTCTTCTGGTACTGGATGAATAGCCCCCATGTTCATGAGGGACAGAACTTGTTTCTTGGCCTCTGCCCACTGATTTGGGGGCAGGTCTGCCCATCCGTTTAGGATTGGCAATGTGTGGAAATGTAATCTGTATCCCTGGGATACTATATTTAAAACCCATTTGTCCTGGGTAATAAGTTGCCAGTTTCGTGCATGAAGTGCCAGTTTTCCCCCCAAAGGGGCGGCTAAAAAATAAGTGCTTGCAGAGCGTAGAGGGAAGTCATTGTGACTGTTTACCATAGGGTGGTGCCTTGTTGTTTCCAGATTTGGAGGTGGAGGCACCCCATTGTTTTGCCTTAAAAGTTCCTTGTGACTGAAACCTGGAGCCTTTGGAATGTCTGGATTTGACTTGAGCAGCTCTCGAAGGCACTGGAAAGGACCAGTTCTTAGTAGGCCAGTGCCTACTAAATCTTGGATATTGCACTTGTAAAAAAATCTTTCACAGTTTGCATAGATTTAGCTTTATCTTCCATCTTTTTTAACACTTCTTCAGCCTTATTACCAAAGAGAAGTTCCTGTTGTAAAGGAGCAACCAACAATTTTGCTTTAACATGGTCAGGCAGAGTTTGCTCTTTGAGCCAAGCATACCTTCTTAGCACAGATCCAGTTACAGCAGCCCTGCAAGAGGCCTCCAAAGAATCAAAACCACATTGCAAAGTACGTTTACCAACTTGTGCAGCTGAATGCAATAAATCCTGTAAATCTTTATTTTCCACACAGTCAGACATTAACATCATTTTCTGTTTAAGTAGTCCCATGATATGCTGTTGATATTTATGCATATGAAACTGGCAGTTTAAAGCCCTGATTGCCAAGGTCGCAGAAGTGTAAACCTTCTTATCCCATCTATCCAGCGCCCTGGAATCTCTATCAGAAGGGGTAGGATTTTTAGCAGTAGAGGCCTGGATGCCCTTGAGACCCTGAGAAATGGTTTCAGGATCAGCAGTAGGATTTTTGAAAAGGAATTTGTGAGAGTCAGGAACCCTGTAGTATCTGTCTGGCTTACAAGGAGCTGGAGACAGAGAATCAGGAGCCATACTAGATTCTGAAAAAAACATCATCAACAATGTCTAGAACAGGAGGTATAGCCTAAGGCCTATGCTGAGGAAGAAGAAGAAAATCCCTAAGACTCTTTTTAGATTCAGAGAAATCCTGACTTTCCCAGTGGAAATGCTTTCATAAAATATGTAGTTTCCCCAAAAGAAAAATCCTCAGGTGGAGAAGCAGAAGGAATGGAATCTTCTGCATCAGTGTCCTCATAAGTAGGAACAGACAAATCCTGTTCATTAGAAGAGTCAGAAGAAAAAGAATCCTGTTCAGAGGATTCATAATCCATGTCTTGCCTAGGCCTCTTAGAAGGAGGGGGTTGGCTACCCCTGATCAGGGTAATTAAATCTTCAGCCATTTTGATCATTTGTTTTTAGACATAGGGGCCTGTACACGTGGCCCAAGCATCAGTTTTTTTAGAAATAGAAGTAGATTTTGGCCTTAGTTTTGAAGATGGCATTGGTTTAATATACAAATCTTTAGGCCTGAAAACACCCTCAGAAGCCAGTGGCCTGCACAGCAGCTCTGGACCCATCCAAGGTAGAGACATCTGTGGGTTCAATACTTAAAGTATCTCGTGGCATACCGGACACCAAATGGGTCTCAGTAGAGGCCTGCGAATCAAAAGTAGTGGGCATCAGGGGCTGCAAAAGCACCTTACTGAGTACCGGCGAACTAGCGACTGGCTTAGGAGAAGCGTCGTCGTCAGTTTTGGACCTCGACAGCCTGTCTCTGTCTTTTTCTTTGCGTTTTTTAGGTATTCCAGTAGTCGGATTGCTAAACAACGACATTTCTGGATAGTTAAATCATGAACCAAAGAATTTAGAAGCAAAAATATACAAACGCTTAGTAGTGCATTGATTAAATCTAGCACAAAACCGACAACAAGGTACATTATGATCAGGCCTAGGCAAGGAATACAGTACAAATGAAAAGCCTTATGAGGTATTTACTTCCCACAAGTAATGCAATTATTAACTTTTACTGACATCGGTAAGGAGCAAGAAAAAGTTTCCCCAATGGGGTACTTAGCTTTTAATTGAAGACTTCGGTTCTGAAACTCGAAAATGAAAATTTCAGGAGTCGGCCGACTGGCACTTGGGAACAGCTTTGGGCACCATGTGGCAAGAAAAACTGATGTAATGGTGTTGGCTGCATGTTTTATACCCCTGATGTCATGGAAGAAAGGACAGCAACCAAAGCAGGACCCAAGACTTTGTTAATTAGGCCGACTGAGGGCAACCTGCCAGCAGATTACCCAAATGTAATGACTGCAACAGTGAAACACGAAGAACATCTGCTTCCATCAATTTCCAACCATCTAACTTGACAACCAGTAGAGTTGGCAGCCCATATCAGTGTTGGGGTCGTTGGGGCTGAAGACTCTGCAATAATCCCTACTTCCCTTGTCACACAGAGAGTCAACCAATGATGAAGCAGAAACGGGAACAGAGGCCAATCTACTGAAAGGCACAGGAACAAAAGCAATGTGAAATGGAGGAGTCCACAGTCTACAGCAGCAACCATTTAACAGGAGAATCAAAAGCACTAGTACATGCCTCAGAATCAGAGGACTGCCAAGGACTTCTGCATTTCTTGAGATGACTGACCTCAACTGTGTGGTCTGAAGACCTGCCTCCTGAATGCAAAGATTGCACCAAAGTACTACAATCCCTCAAGGTTGAAAGAAGATGAGAGCTCAGGATAGAATGAGCCACTGTTGATGCCAAAGCAGATGTCTGGGTGGTAACAGCTTAAGAGTATACGAGAAATTTAAGCTGTCCCTTTCATGCTGATGGGCAGAATTCAATCCTCTGCAAATATCACACTTCCAATAAGTTTGCAAGACAGGCTCCCAACAAGACTCATTACGAAAACCACACTCTTTAATCACAAAGAGGACAACCACATACAGGGTCAGACAGCAGTCCAAAAACAGGTGCTCTCAATAAAGCAGGAGCAAATCAGTAAATTGGCAGCAACAAAACATTAGCAAAAATTTATGACCAAAAAAAAAAGGAAACAAAATCATGTAAGGTACAAGGTAAAAGAGAATGGTAAGTGCTTGGGAAAAATAAGAGCAAGACTTCCTCCGGCAATGCAAGATCTGTGCTAGATAAGCTTAGTGACCTCTTATTTGGCATCAGTAGACAATGGTAAGCCTGTCCAGTAAAAATAAAAAAAAAATTTTGCTCGACCTGGGATGAAGGATGCCAAGTGACCCAACAATATAGTTAGTTACTACACTTGCACAGCCTTTGCGTAAAGGGGTAAGAATGGATTCCACACGGCCTGTTTATATACCAGACTAAGGCTCTACTATCTACATGACTGACTAATGCACCTTGTGGGAGACGGTCTTGGAAGACCTGCAGTGTACAAATACTGCTCTCTTTTCCAACACACTGATGTGCACACAGGACTCCATTTGTGGCCATATGTCTTGGACCATCTCATCCTAACAACGTTTCCCACTCTGCCTCTGAGGGGGTATATGGTGACTGCCACAGACAGAGTAAGAAAATGGAACAGACTACTCAGAGAAAAGTTGGATGAGCATATTCACTGATGCAGGTCAGACGTGCAGGCATAGGATACTCTGGTCTAAGAAACCAAGGGATCAGATTAGGCACCAATGGATTTTGAGGGGCCAGTGGAGGTCTATCATATGAAACCCTGTAAAAAGTACCAAGAATAAAGAGACTGCCATTGTGCCTACACCTCTGAGGCATAGTGGAGCTAAAACTGAGTCTTTTTGAAAGCCAAGAGCCACTGTTTTTGGATGGAGAAAGTACAGTTGTGTAAATTTTTACCATAACGGTAGCTGCTCTTCTCTTCACTGTTACAGTATTCCTTACACTAGGGATCCCCTGCCAAGGGTGGCCCAACATCCAGCCAGTATACCAAAGCCCATAGGTTGCTTTAAGGTATGCTGTACGTCACACGTATGCTCCTTGTATAGCACAGGGCATAAAGGTGACACCCGGATGTACCATCCTCAGAAATGACAGCTCCAGTAGCAATGCCAGCCCAAGGAAAAAAAAGGTATTCAGTACATCCAGTAGAAAACTGGACCAGGTGGTGGACTGTGGGAGTGAATACTGCAACAGTGAAGGGAAGGACATCTACTGTTATGGTAAGATTTTACACAACTTTACCATGCCCTTTTATTTCACTATTGCAGTAGTCCTTACACTACTTACACTAGGTCGAGTGCAAAGGTCAGGAAGCAGAGAGAGAGGAGGCAGGACCAGCAGAGCTCGCTAGGAAGCCATGAAGGATAGCCCTAGCAAAACCAGCTCTAGCTCTAGAAATTCCAACTTGTAGTGCTTGGTAAATGTATGCACGGAAGTCCAGGTAGCTGCCTCAAGAATACAGTGAGTATACAAACCCTTGAAAAAAGCACCAGAAGTAGCCATAGCTCTAGCAGAATGAACCTTAACTACAGAAGGAAAACTCTTACCATGAAAGGAACAACAAAAAGAAATGGCTTTAGAAATCCCAAGGAAAAAAAAGACAGTTTGCTTGGACACAGCCAATCATAAGGACCTAGGATGAAAGGAAATAAGCAGCTGATCAGATTTATAAACAGTTTTAGTCTTATCCAAATAAAATTTGAGTTGTCTATGGATATCTGATATGTGCAGCACCTTCTCACTGGCAGATTGTGGAGTAGGGAAAAAAAGAAGAAAATGAAACAGACTGATTAAGAGAGAACTCATTCACTACCTTGTGCATAAAAGAGGGATTAGTACTAAGGGACACCCTGTCCTTATGAAACACTAGAAATGAAGGACAAGCATAAGTACTTGAAGCTCAGACACCCATCTGGAAGAAGTAAGGACTAACAAAAGTACAGTCATCCAAGACAAATACTGCAAGGAAGCAGAGGCTGCAGGCTCAAAAGGAGCCTGGGTCCATTTTTCTAAAAATAAATAAACTCTAGGGAGGGAGAACAGGTTTCCTGTGAGGCCTAATATGTATGCCTTTAAGGAATTGTTTAACCTCAAATCTAGAAGCTAAAGGAAGTAATACATATAGGCAAGCGGAAACAGCAGATAAGTGACCCTTAAACGAATAAGCCAATCCAGTACTGAGTATTTCACACAGGTAAGAGAGAACCAAAGGAACATGCGCAGAAAGTGGATCCAGTTTACCAGAAAGACAACAAACAGAACCTCTTTCCATTTGGATAAGTAGGATTTCCTAGTAGTGGGTTTCCTGACCTCCTGCAAGACCCTAAGCATGTTCTCAGAAAAAAGTTGTCTATTTGGAATCAAAATCCTATTACCAAACATGTAAGTTGAAGAGTGGACAGGTGGGGATGGATGAGAAATCCCTTGTCTTGTGTGAGTAGGTCCACCCTGTGAGGTAACTTGAGATGATTGCCCTTGGCTAAATGCAGAAGAGGAACCAATGCCGTCTCTGCCAAAATGTTATCAACAAGATTTTGGGAGCATCCTGTTGTATTTTGAACAGGACTTTTGGAATGAGGGGAAGGGGAGGGACAGCATAAAAAAACACCCCCATCCAAGAAAAAGAGAGGGCATTTGCCTTCCAAACCATAGGACCTGGAACTCTGAACAACTTCCTCTATTTTGTGTGAAAGGTCTGGAGAGCCAGCAAAAGGGCTCATTTCCTTGAAATTGCTGTGGTCTTTGTGATGAAGAGGCAGCCAGACTCCCTGTACCTTTCTGCTCTCCATCCCACATCTGAGGCATCAGTAAAACAGTTCCTGAAAGGGAAATGGTGGATGAAAAGGGAGCCCTAGATTGAGAGTCAACTGCCGAATCCACCACTGGAGTTCCTGCTTGAGATAAGGGAGAAGAGGAACTAAAACATCCAGGGGATGAGAATGTTAAAAGCCAAACTGACTTTAGAAACCATTACAGTCGTCTCATCTTCTCATGTGGAGTTGGGAAAAAGGGAGCATAGGAATAGTGAAAGCCATGAACCCCAGAGCCCTCAGAACTTCCCTTGCTGTTACAGAGGTCAGAGGAAGAAGGGACTGAAAAAAGGAAATGAGAGTTAGGGCCTTGGGAGGAGGCAGGGATGCCAGCATAGGAATAGTCAGGTCCTGCACTCCGGAAAGACACGATACTGAAGAGGTGTTGGAAAGGACGTTGAGATTTATACTGAACCCCAGGCTCTGCAGAAGGGAGACTGCAAAGTGAAGATTTTGCAACAAGATCTCTGGAGAGAATGCCTGAAAACAGGAGGTCATCCAAGTAGGGAAAGACGTGGATTCCCCTTAGTCTGCAAAAAGCAATCAAAGGAATGACACATTTGGTGAATACCCTTGGGGCAGTAGAAAGGCCAAAGGGCAAAGCACAGAACTGAAAATTCCAGGAAGCAACAGAGAAATATAAAAACTTCCTGAAAAGGAGATGAATTGGGATACGAAGATAAGCATCCTTGAGATCCAGAGATACCATGTAAGCTGAGGAAGCAAAAGAGGGAGCAAAATCTGAAGAGACAACATTCAAAAAGAGGGAACCAAAACTGTATTTAGACGAGTGAGGTCTAAAACTGGTCTCCAAGTACCCTTGCTCCTGTTACTATGAACATACTGGAGTAAAAAACCCCTCCCCCTTTGTGAAATTGGAATGTCCCGATTAGTACTCTGAGTCAACAGATCCAGACTTGCCCATGGAAAGGACAGCTGTTCTGGAAGGAGTGAAGAATTCCCAAAAAAGGGGGAAGAGATTTCTAGATTATGGAATACCCTTGGCAGATAATGGGCAGAACCCAGGAGTCCTGAGTAATCTTTAACCAAATCAGGAGAGAGAGAGAAAGGCAGAGAGAAAGAGGAATGTGGCTGAGAAGAACAGGATAGTCAGACAGCACCTGGTTTATCTAGAAAAGGAGACTTCTGGGGCATGGACGTCTGTCTAGTCCTAGCAGAGGGAGCTAGCTTCCTACCTTTCTAGCCCCTGGGAGGAGGGTGAGATTGTCTATAAACAAATGCTGGCTTACTGGAGTAATTTCTCTGAAACTTAGGTACAGGAAAAACAAAAACATGTTTAAGTTCCTGTAAAGCCTTGGCCTTATCCTGAAGGGACAAACAAATCAGCAGCAGGTTCACCAAACAAGGGTATATTATCCACAGAAGCATCTATCAACTTAGCCTTAATATCAGGCAAAGGTTAAAGCTGAAGCTAAGAATATCACCTCATCGCAGACCTAAGCAGCAGCCCCAGAGGAAGCATCTGTTGCAACATAACTACACTTGATGGAATGACGAGCCACCTGGGAGGAAGTCCCTAACAATGAAAAGGCAGAAGTCTTCCTTTCAGAGTCTGGAAGATCAGAAATTACCTGACAAGCCTAGGAGAAAAGAGCCAACATGTACCTAGACATATGGGTCTGATAACTGACAGCCCTAAAAGCTATAGTAGACAAGTAAACCTTTTCCTCCAACCTTTCCATAGTTCTACTTTGTCAGAAGGCAATAACCTTGGAGAAGGAAGCAATTGAGATGGCTTGTCAGTAACCACAGACACCACAGAAGCGTACTTAAAGAAATTTACAGTCCTTAGGCACCCTATAAAACCAATCAGGTTTCTTGGGAGCAAGGGAATGGGAGTCAGGAGCCTTAGATGCATTAGAAATAGGCATCCAACAATGAAGCCGGAACAGGAGGTACAGCAGAAGGCCTGGGAGATTCGATCTGCAGGAGGTCATAATACCTTTTCTGCACTTCAGAAACCTGAGCACAATCCCACTAACTCCATCATCCTAGAGATCGAGTCCCCAAAAGGAATTTCCTCAAAAGGAGTATCAGGAATAGTAGATCCCTCTTCCTCAGACCCATACTCCAAAGGAGAGGGAATCTGAGATGATTAGGCAATGGATTCCTAATCTGAATCCACTTCCTCCTCAAAGGAATCCTGTTCCCTGGGTCTTTTAGGGGGAGTAGAGGACTGAGGAGGAGCTGGAAAGTACAGTTGTGTACACTTAACATAAATGTAGATGTTCGAGTGTATTCACTGTTGCAGTCATTACATTTGGGTAATCTGCTGGCAGGTTGCCCTCAGTCAGCCTGATTAACAAAGTCTTGGGTCCTGCATCGGTTGCTGTCTCTTCTTCCATAACGTCAGGTCGTCAGGGTTATAAAACATGCAGCCGACACCATTACATCAGTTTTTCTTGCCCCAGATGTCAGTTGTCCCCCAAATGGGGAGCAATATATATATATATATATATATATATATATATATATATATATATATATATATATATATATATATATATATATATATAATTTAAAACAAAAAATATACCTCCAAACAAAAGCAAATACACCAAAAAGGCTTTTAAGTGTAGTAAAAGAAAGTAGAGGTATAGTACAAGAAAACAGGGGGCTGGAGGGAGGGTAACCAGGACTGCAACAGTGAATACACTCAAACATCTACATTTATGGTAAGTGTACACAACTGCACTATGTTCTTCGTGTTTCACTGTTGCAGTCATTACATTTGGGTAGATAACAAAAGTTATGGATAGGAGGATGGATTTATACAGCAATAGGACCAGCTATAAGGCCCTGCAAAACAGCAGTGGAAAAGCCAGCTCTGGATTTAGAGAAAATTGGTAAATGATAATGCTTATTGAAAGTATGAACTGAACTCCAGGTAGCAGCTTCTAGAATATCCCTGGTAGGAACACCTATGAGAAAGGCTGTAGAAGCAGATGCAGTCCTGGTGGAATGGGATCTGATCCCCTGGGGGATAGGTTTTCCATGGTGCTTATAGCAGAAATGAATACAATGACTTATCCATTTGGAAATGGTTTGCTTTGAAATAGCCTTTCCCTCTGCCCCTGCAGCAAATGCTACCAGCAGTTGTTCAGATTTTTTTCGAGATTTAGTCCTGTAAAAGTAAAATCTAAGTTGTCTGTGTACATCCAATGAATACACAATCCATTCCCCCTTGTTCTGTGGATTGGGAAAGAAAGTTGGCAAATGAATGGACTGATTAAGAGCCACACTGGATACCACCTTGGGCATTAAGGATGGGTTGGTCCTGAGCGACACCCTGTCCGCATGAAAAATGATGAAAGGCTCCACTGCAATAAAGGCCTGTAATTCAGAAATCTTTCTAGCCGAAGTGATTGCTAAAAGGAAGGCTGCTTTCCAGGAGAGAAAATTTAAGTCTGCAGTAGCAGCTGGCTCAAAAGGAGGGAGAGTGAGCTTTTCCAATACAAAGTTAAGGTCCCAGGTAGGGGTTGGAGCTCTCCTGGGTGGTCTCAAGTTTTTGCCCCCTCTGAGATACTGCTTTAGCAGAGGATGAGAGAAGAGTGGAGGTTCTGTGTTGTAATGAGCTGAAATGGCTGAGGCATGGATTTTTATGGAAGAAAAAGACAGGCCCTTGTGAAGCATCTCAGTTAAGTATTGCAAAATCTGAGGTAAGTTGGGCACTGCTGTGCTTATCCCTTGAGATTGATTCCAGGCACATAATTTTTTCCATTTGTCAGCATAAGATTTTCTAGTACTAGGTCTTCTCGCCTCCAAAATGACATCCATCACAGGTTTGCTGAGGGATGCCAAGGGGAAATTTAAGTGATTAGCCAAGCTGCAAGATTCAAAGTTTGGAGCCGAGGGTGCAGAATTTGGTTCTTCTGCTGAAACAGTAGGTAAGGTGTCTGAGGCAGGTGACATGGAGAGATTTGTGACAGACTGTGTAGGAGTGGGTACCATTGTTGGCGAGGCCAGTCTGGAGCAATCAAAATCATTTTTGGTTTGTCCTGTTTGACTTTTAGCAGAACTTTGGAGAGTAGAGGCAGAGGGGGAAAGGCATAGAGTGATAGGTTTTCCCAGCTGAAGGACAGAACATCCACTTTGCAGGCTTTTTTGAGAGTTCTTGCACAAAATACGATCAACTGGTAGTTCTGGGGTGAGGCAAAAAGATCTATGTCTGGGCTCCCCCATTTGGGTGTAAACATGTTGAAAATCCGTGGTGCCATGTTCCATTCATGTGGGTCCATAAGATTTCTGCTTAGATTGTCTGCCAAATTATTCAGCTGTCCTGGCAGGTATTGAGCTTGTAGTTGTACTTGATAGCTCAAAGCTGTGTTCCACAATGCCATGGCTATTCTGCAGAGGGGGCAGGAATGTGTACCACCTGCTTGTTTATGTACCACATAACTGTGGTGTCCATCTTTACCATTAGTTGTCCTGGACGAAGGTAGTCCTTGAAGGCTGTCAGTGCATTCTGTACAGCTAGCATTTCTTTTTTATTGATATGAAAGTGCATTTGATTTTAGCGCCATTTGCCCTGAATGCACTTCCCTGCCAGATGAGCCCCCCATGCATAGTCTGAAGCATCTGTAGTTAGGGTTTGGACGGCAGGGGGGGTGGTGTGAATGGCAGTCTCTTGTTTTGGTGGCAGGCCTCTGCCCACCATAGGAACTCTAGTTGCAGGCAAGGAATGATAGGAATCATTGTGTCTAGGCTGTCACAATGTTGACTCCATAAATTGTTTTAAGTACCACTGAAGTTTCCTCATATGCAGCCTTGCATATGGAATTAGAAGAATGCAGGAGGCCATGAACCCAAAGGCTTGCAGTATTTGTCTTGCAGATAACAGGGTTTTTGTGGCCACCTGTTTGAAGAAAGTCACCAAATGAAGTTGCTTTTTTGGTGTAAGGAAAGCCATCTGGGCAGTTGTGTTCAAGCTTGCACCCAGGAATGTAATTTTTTGAGAGGGTACCAGTTGTGATTTATTTTCGTTTATAGTGCACCCCAGACAAGTTAGAACCCTTTTTACAAACAACAGATGTTTTAGAAGAATGGCCTTGTTTTCTGCCTGAATTAGACAATCGTCCAGGTATGGAAATATTTGAATATTTTGTTGCCTGCAAAATGCAATTACTGGAGCCAGGCACTTTGTAAAGACCCTGGGTGTAGTAGATAAGCCAAAGGGCAGTGCAGAGAACTGATAATGCAAGTAGCCTGCTTTGAAGCAGAGGTATCTTCTGTAAGATTGCCTGATTGGGATATGCAGGTAAGCCTCTTAAATCTAGAGTTGCCCACCAGGCATCATTGCCTAGCATAGAAAGTAAACTTGAATTTTGGAATGTCCAGAAAGGTGTTTAGAGTAGACAGGTCCAGAATTGAATGCCATGATTTGTCTTTTCTGGGTACCAGGAAGAGTCTGGAATAGAAACCTTGTCCCTTTTCCTCTTCTGGTACTAGTTGAACAGTCCCCATGTTTAAGAGGGAAAGTACTTGTTTCTGGGCCTCTGCCCACTGATTTGGTGGCAGGTCTGGCCATCCGTTTGGAGTTGGTAATGTGTGGAAATGAAATCTGTATCCCTGGGATACTACATTTAAAACCCATTTGTACTGGGTTATAAGTTGCCAATTTTTTGCATGAAGAGCCAGTTTTCCCCCCAGAGGGGCGGCTAAAAGTTAAGTGTTTGGTAACTCTAGAAGAAAGTCACTGAGACTGCTTACCATAGGGAGGAGTCTTGTTGTTTCCAGATTTGGAAGAGGAGGCACTCCATTGCTTAGTTCTGAAAGTCCCTTGGGACTGAAACCGGGTGCCTTTGGAATGTCTGGGTTTGACCTGAGTGGCTCTGGAAGGAACTGGAAAGAACCAGTTCTTAGTAGGCCAGTGTCTACTAAACCTTGCAGATTGCACTTGTAAGAAATATTTCACAGTTTGCATAGATTTAGCTTTATCTTCCATCGTTTGTAACACTTCTTCAGCCTTATTACCAAAGAGACAGTCCTGTTGCAAAGGAGCATCCAACAATTTTGCTTTAACATGGTCAGGCAGAGATTGCTCTTTGAGCCAGGCATGCCTTCTACGCACAGATCCAGTTACAGCAGCCCTGCAAGAGGTCTCCAAAGAATCAAAACCACATGACAAAGTATGTTTTCCAACTTGTTCAGCTGAATGCAATAAATCCTGTAAATCTTTATTTTTCACAGTCAGAAATCAACATAATTTTCTGCTTAAGCAGTCCCATGACATGATGATGATATTTTAGCATATGAAATTGACAGTTTAAAGGCCTGATTGCCAAGGTTTCATAAGTATAAACCTTCTTACCCCATCTATCCAGCGCCCTGGAATCATCAACAATGTCTAGAACAGGAGGAATAGCCAAAGGCCTATACTGAGGAAGAAGAAAATCCCTAAGCCTCTTTTTAGATTCAGAAAAATCCTGACTTTCCCAGTGGAAATGTTCCCTTAAGGTATGTAAAGTTTCCCCAAAAGAAAAATCCTCAGGGGGAGAAGCAGAAGGAATGGAATCCTCTGCATCAGAGTCCTCATAAGTAGGTATAGACAAATCCTGTTCATTAGAAGAGTCAGAAGAAACAGAATCCTGTTCAGAAGATTTAAAGTCAATTTCAGCCCTAGGCCTCTTTTGGGGGGGGGTTGGCTACCACTGATTAGAGTAATTAAATCTTCAGCCATTTTGATCATTTGTTTTTTAGGCATAGGGTCCTGCACGTGGCCTGGGAGTCATTTTTTTAGACATAAATCGAGATTTTGCCCTTAATAGTGAAGATGGTGTTGGTTTAATATACAAATCTGTAGGCCTGAATACACCCTCAGAAGCCGGTGCCTGCACAGCGGCTCCAGACCCATCCAAGGTAGAGACATGTGCGGGTTCTATAACAGAAGCATCTCGTGGCATACTGGACTCCAAATGGGTCTCAGTAGAGACCTGCGAATCAGAAGTAGCGGGTATCAGGGGCTGCACCTCACTGAGTACTGGCAAACTGGCTGAGGAGTAGCATCGTCGGCAGTTTTGGACCTCAACGGCCTGTCTCTGTCTTTTTCTTTGCGTTTTTTAGGTATTCCGGTAGTCGGATTGCTAACCAACTTCATTTCTGGATAATTAAACCGTGATCCAAAATATTTAGAAGCAAAAATGTACCGACGACGGATAGTGTGCTGATTAAATAAAGCACAGAACTGGCAACAAGGTACGTTGTGGTCAGGGCCTAGGCAAGGAATACAGTACAAATGGGAATCCTTGTGAGATATTTGCTTCCCACAAGTAATACAATTAACTTTTACTGACATTGGTAAGGAGCAAGAAAAAGTTTCCCCAACAGGCTACTTAGTTTTTTAGTTGAAGACTTTGGTTCTGAAACTCGAAAACGAAAATTTCAGGAGTCGGCCGACCGGCACTTGCGAACTGCTTCTGCTTCGGGCACTGCGTGGCAAGAAAGACTGATGTAATGGTGTCGGCTGCATGTTTTATATCCCTGATGTCATGGAAGAAGGGACAGCAACCGACGCAGGACCAAAGACTTTGTTAATTAGGTCAGCTGAGGGCAACCTGCCAGCAGATTACCCAAATGTAATTACTGCAACAGTGAAACACGAAGAACATCAGAAACACCCTGTGGAGGTTTTAAAGCCATCAAAGCATTAAACAACGCCGGAGTGAAACTTTGCCATTCACTTTGTGGATCCTTAGGAGCTGAAGCATTATGCTTAGTTTTCTGCTTTTTCTTTAAAGGGACATCCACCTTATGAAATGCAGAAAGCTCTAACATGAACAGCATTCAATAATGTTAGTAGGGATCTCTTCTCTGACTAAAATTTGATGAACACCCCTAGGCTCTTTGGAAATAATCAGCTGCAGTACCTATCAAGTACCAATGTAAACCACTGCAAGGCCTTCAAGGACGTGCCTAAGGTAAAATCCCCACTGGCTTCCCAACACAGTCATGGCCGAAGAATTCAACGATGAAGCCAGACGACCCTCTGGGTTTTCACGCACCTCAGGAGGTACCATCCAGCGGAAGATGTACAGCAGAAGAATCCAGCCTAGATTTCTTGGCCTACTTCTTCCTGGAAGGATGTTCCTTGGAGTGGGAAGTTCCTTCCACAGCATCTTTAGCTAGGAGCTTAAGATGTTCATTCAGGTCTATATCAGATCATCGAAACGGCTCATTATCGAATGCTGTAACGTCGCACAGCAAAACCCGAACCCTAACAATATCAAAACCTCAAAACAGCACATTTTTTCCCAGGGAAAAAATTTTCTGTTCCGAAAAACACAAACACACCACAAGCACACTAAATAGCAGCAATCCACACACACACGTTTAAAAGTTACATCTATCCCTACACTACACTGCACATACACTACTATCTATCCACTTACCTTAACCCAGAACCTAACCCTAAGGTCCATCACCATCGCACACTCAACTCACCCGCGCACTAACCCTAACTCACTTAACCCGTCCCTAACCCCAAATTCTCACTATTGCACACTCACCCACGCCCTAACCTTAACTCACTTAACCCACCCCTAACCCCAAATTCTGTCACAATCGCACACTTACCTGACCAGCGCCCTAACCCTAACTCACCCAACCCGCCCCTTATCCGAATGTCCACACAATCACACACTTACCTTAACCCAACCTGTAACTTACCACTGCATCGCTGAAAACAGCAAAGCCACAACAGCAGCCAACCAAATTCTTTCCCTAGGAAAGAATTTGGTTTTGTGCAGCTTCGCTGTTTTCAGTGTTTGCAATATTGGGTTCAATATGAGATCATTCGAAATTCTGCCGTTGCGATGATCTAATATGGACCCTGTTGATTCTCTAAATACAATACTAAATAAGTAATCCTACTATGGAAGGTCTTGGGAACAAAGGTCTGACAGATTGAACAGGATGCATGGTTGTGGGAAGTACTGAGGCAAAACAGGTACAGCTCATGATGGTCTTTAGGAGGAATCCATCTCCCACACCAGCATTTACCCTTCTTAGATGACATGAAACCCCTCAAGCAACAAAAAACAAAAGAAAAGATACAAAAAAATCCAACATGGCAATTATCTGAAATGGCTCAGTGAACCAGCAATGGAATGAGCATTTGGACCGATGATCAAGAGATGGCATTTGGACTGATGGCAATGAAGTTCTGAGGATGGTATGTCTGGACGTCACCTTTATGCCCTGCAATACACAAGAAGCATACGTGTGATGTACACCATACCTTAAAGCAACCTAAAGGCTTTGGTATACTGGCTGGACATCAGGCAGCCCTTGGCAGGGAATCCCTAGTATAAGGAATACTGCAACAGTAAAATGGAAGGGCATAATCCTTTCTTGAGGGTATGTTCTCAGCAAATCTGGGGGTCTGGAGTGCAACCTACAAAAGTATGTTTTTGAAAGGGTTTCAACTCAAACTTTGCAGTGTTAAGTAAAGTATCCCATGCTGTTAGTAGACTGTACAGTGCTGCTGCAGCTAGGAGACAGTTATACAAGTAGAGAAACCCTATAGCCCTCTGCAATCTCTGGCAGGCTGCAACCACGGACATGTATCTGGCAAACACACAGTGTAATAAGTGTGATAAGACTAAAACCAGAAAGTCTCAAAATTGGTAATGAATGGCTCCTACCCCGAAGTACAAGAACATTACTGAATCTTGGGCTATTTTGCTGAGCAAACAACTGTTTTGGTGATCTAGGCCACTTCTTGTCAAGCAAGGAAAAACTGCTTGCACTAAGACCATCTAGACTGTCAGATATGGAATAAACCTATTTAGATTGCTTAGAAGTAACATTATCTGAAGTCCTTTGCTTTCTTTGGAACCAAAACAAATCTCAAACAATATTCCAATCCAAAATGATCTACTGGAGGCCTGCTGGATTCCTCTCTCTGCTCTGCTTTCCCCTTGAAGGGTGGAACACTGGACAAGTAGAAAGTACAGCCACAGTAGTGCGTAGAATGAGACCTTGGTGCCTGGCTATTATAGTCCTTATTACTATAGAGCCATGCAAAAGGATTGCATGTATAGGTGACTCCAAATGCTTAGGCAAGCCTACAGGGCTGTCGCTGCAATCAACTTTCTGACAGGAAGTCGCAGAACACATCATCAGAAAATTATTTTTACATCTTGTATGATGCCTGTTCTGAATGGAGCCATGGTCATGATGGCCTCTCCATAACTACCGGTTTCATTGCTGTTTAGTACTCAGCTTGAAAGTACAGTTTTGTACCTACCATAAATGTAGATGTTCGAGTGCTAATACAGCTGCAGTCATAACAGATGGGTTATCCTGCCATCAGGCGGATCCTCGGTCGGCCGAATTCCAAAGTCTAGGTCCGGCGTTAGATGTCGTCGCTTCTTCCCTGACGTCAGTGCGGCAGGGGTATAAAAGAACCAGCAGACACCATTTTCTTCAGTTTTTCTTGCCCCAGATGTCAGGTGCCCCCAGAAGGAAGGCAAAACATAAATTTATGTAATAATGCAATGTAATATAATGAAAAAATAGTAGTAGCAAGCAAATACACCATAAAAGAATACTCCAATCAGGTTGTATGAGGAGGTGTTTGTCATTAGGCCTGTCCCAAGAGGGGAAGGAGGGAGGGAAACCTGGACTGCAGCTGTATTAGCACTCGAACATCTACATTTATGGTAGGTACAAAACTGTACTATGTTCATCGTGCATACAGCTGCAGTCATAACAGATGGGCAGAATCCCAAAGCTAAAAAGGGGTGGTAGGCACTAAGTGGAACTAGGAGGAGCAAGGATACCCTGCAAGACTGCTGTGGCAAAGCCCGCTCTGGATTTAGAGTATAGTGGTAGGTGATAGTGCTTGGAGAAAGTATGTACAGAACTCCAAGTGGCTGCTTCCAAAATATCCTTGGTAGGAACCCCCCTGAGGAAAGCTGCAGAGGTAGCTGTGGCCCTTGTGGAGTGAGATCTGATGCTTGTAGGTACAGTTTTTCCATGAAATGAATAACTAAAGCTTATGCAGTGGGCTATCCATTTTGAGATTGTCTGGAAATAGCCTTTCCTTGAGCACCTGTAGCATAGGACACAAAGAGTTGCTCTGATTTTCTGAATGGCTTTGTCCTGTCCAAATAATAACAAAGCTGTCTGTGAATGTCCAAGGATTGTAGTAGTCTCTCCCCTTTGTTTTGTGGATTAGGATAAAAAGTAGGTAAGTGGATAGCCTGATTCAAGGCTACACTGGATACCACCTTTGGCATAAAGGAAGGGTTGGTTCGTAAGGAAACTCTGTCCTGATGGAAAATGATGAAAGGTTGCACAGCCATGAGGGCTTGTAGTTCCAAAACCCTGCGTGCTGAGGTGATAGCCAGAAGGAAGGCTGTTTTTCATGACAAATATTGCAGTTCTGTTGAAGCAGCTGGCTCAAATGGAGGCAGGGTCAGTTTTTCTAAAATGAAATTGAGGTCCCAAGCAGGTACTGGTCACTTCCTTGGGGGTTTTATATTCTTATCCCCTCTGAGGAACTGTCTTAAGAGTGGATGAGAGAATAAAGGAGGATCAGTGTTGTATTGTGCAGAAATGGCTGAAGCATGGATTTTGATGGAGGAGAATGAAAGTCCACTGTTCAGCATCTCAGCTAGGTACTGTAATATTTGAGGTAAATTCAGTATCCCAGGATTCTGTCTCTTTTCCTGATTCCAGGCACAAAACCGTTTCCATTTGGCGGAGTAGGCTTTTCTAGTAGAGGGCCTTCAGGCCTCCAAAATGACATCCTGCACCTCCTTGGAGAGGAGGGTCTGTTGGGAAATCAAGGAATCCTCCATGCGGCTAGATTGAGTGTTTTCAGCTGACTGTGAAGAATTTTGAAGTTGTGCTAGGTCAACAGAAGAGGAATTCGAGGCAGGATCCGTGGTGGGGAATGCATCAGGCTCCTCAGGAGTGGGTACCAGTGTTGTCTTGGCCAGTCTGGAGCAATGAGAATCATCTTTGGTCTGTCTGCTCTGGCATTTAGTAGAACTTTGGGCAGCAGAGGAAGAGGTGGAAAGGCATAAACTGTCAATGTTGTCCAGCTGAAAGACAGTGCGTCCACTTTCCAGGCCTGTGGATGATAGGTCCTTGTGCAGAATTTTTTCAATTGGTAATTTCTGTGGGTAGCAAAGAGATCTATGTCTGGCCTTCCCCATGCTTGAATTATCTTTGCAAAAACTTGAGGATGCAACTTCCATTCGTGTGGTTCTGTCATATTTCTGCTTAGGTTGTCTGCCAGTGTATTTTCCTTGCCTGGCAGGAATTGTGCTTGAAGTTGGATTTGTAATTCCAGAGCCATGTTCCAAACAGACATGGCTAGCCTGCACAGGGGGTATGAATGGGTTCCTCCCTGTATGTTTATGTACCACATCACTGTGGTGTTGTCTGTCCTTATCAATAGCTGGCCTGGATGCAGTAGGTCTTTGAAGGCCATAATAGCATTTTTTACTGCTAGCATTTCCTTTTGATTGATGTGTCGGTGTTTTTCTTTTTGGGACCATTTGCCCTGAATGCACTGATCTGTCATGTGCGTCCCCAGGTGTAGTCCGAGGCATCTGTTGTGATGATTTGATTTGCTGGAGGCATGCAGAATGATAGACCTATGTTTCTTTGGCATGCTTGAGCCCACCACAGAAATTCCTTTTGAAGACATGGAATGAGTGGTATAATTGTTTCCGAACTGTGGCTGTGTTGAGACCATAAGTTTTTTTAGGTACCATTGAAGTTTCCTCATATGCAGCTTTGCACATGGGATTAGCAGGATGCAAGATGCCATGAATCCCAGAGCCTGCAGGATTTTCCATCTAGTCAGCCTAGTGAAGGTTGCCATTTTTCTGAAGTATTGAGATAGTTGCCCTTGTTTCTCTGGCGTGAGGTAGGCCATCTGGGTGTTTGTATTCAAGCTGGCACCCTGGAAAATTGTTTGCGAGGGTATTAGTTTTGATTTCTTTTTGTTGACTGTGCATCCCAGAAGGTTCAACAACTTTATTACAAATGCCAGGTGTTTCAGAAGTATGTGTTTGCTGTCCGCTTGGATCAGGCAGTCGTCCAAATATCGGTGTATTTGTATCCCTTGAAGTCTGCAGAAGGCAATTACTGATGCCAGGCATTTCGGGAACACACTGGGTGCAGTAGATAAGCCAAAGGGCAATGCAGAGAATTGATAATGGGTTGAACCTGCAAGAAATCTGAGGTATCTTCTGCAATCTTGTCTGATAGGGACATGCAGGTATGCCTCCTTGAGGTCCAATGTTACCAGCCAAGACTCCTTGCCCAGCATGGGAAGAAGCTGCTGTAATGTGAGCATCTTGAATTTTGGTATGAGTAAATATGTGTTTAGGATGGATATGTCCAAAATAGGTCTCCAATCTTTGTCCTTCCTTGGTACCAGGAATAGTCTGGAATAAAAACCTTGACCCTGTTCTTGTGCAGGTACCTCTTCATAGGTTCATAGGGTTCACTAGGGCTATCAAAACTATGCCTATTATTTTGCTGTGCCTCTGTCAAGCAGCATGTACCAGGATTTTGTTCCACAGCATAGGAGTCTCTGGTGTGTGAATCTGTAGATTTTTGAGGTGAAGCATATTCATCAAATCTGGGTTTGACATGCCTTATATTGATCTAGATGTGAATCCTTCATGATCAGGTGGGCAATGTAGAGGTTTTTAAACTACTTAGCAAACATGATGTCAAGCGAGGTTACTGTCAACCTGGGTCCCCAGATCCCTGATGACTTCTTCTGTGCTGCAGTGGATTGCCACATGTAACCAGTTATCTGTTTCTGTGAGGCCCTTCTGAAGGATATCTGTGTGATGTCAACCCTCCTGTGTTTGCTTGTACTTCAGAAAAGACAGCAACTCTGACCCTGTGGGTTCTGTCACTTAGCCAGTTTGCAACCCATCTTGTGATGTATGGGTTTACATTCAAATGATGATTTTTTTGATACCTGAGTGGGGGTATTGTGTGTGTTGCCTTGCCAGGTCGAGGTAGGCTGTATGGACTGCCTTACCCTCATCAATGGCCTTGGGCCTTGGTGAAAAAAAAAAAAAAAGTTTAAATGGCATGATCTGCCTTTGACAAAGCCAAACTGGGAAACAATTGGATCCCAAAAAGTTCCTATGTCTTATTTATTTTTTTATTGATTCTCTCCATGGCTTCTCCAGATAAGGCTTGTCAAGAGCAAGCCAGCTAAAATGGGAGGGTCGGTGAGGCACCGTGGGTCAGTGAACCACCTCAGACACCGTGGCCACTCCTCCAGGCGTAGATCGGTAGGAGAGGAGCTAAGTGAGCTGTCGATCTACCTAATTAAGGGTTTGTCCATTGAGTTGTTCATGCACACATGGAGCACACCATGCCCCATGGATTACATGTTTTGTGTTGAGATGGAGTTCTCAGTTCTCACCTGGGGGTTGGGCTGGAGATCCTCTGATATCTGATATAGATATCTCCTTGGGGGGGGGAGGGGGGGGGGGGGAAACCTGTCAGTTTTTTGTTTGTGTGTGTGTGTAGTAATAGTGTATTCATATTATCATTGTGAAGATTCAGCAATCTGGATCTTATTGATTTAATTCTGTTTTCTAACTAAGCTAGCTAAAGAAGCTATTCTTTTTTGTCCTTTGTTTTTTTTTCTTAATTTTTTTTTTTGTTGAAAAAATTTTTTTTTTTTTTTCTTTTTTTTAATTTGATAAGGTATCTTACCTTTCCTTTTTTACCTTTTTTGGATTTTGCTTTCCTTTTTGTAGTAGCTTTTTTTTTTGTTGTGGGTGTTGTTTATGGCTGGGGTCCACTTGCCTTTGGTACCTTTGGTTTGTTTGTTGTTGATGTTTGATTGTGATTGTGATTGCCTAGGTGCTGTATAGGCTGGTAGAGGGTGATTGTTTGATTGTTTGAGTGTGATTTGCAGGTTGCTAAAGCTACCACCACAAGACCAGTTTAAAGTTTGCTTTGTGAAGCTAGAGGCTTTTTCTTCCTTCACTGTGGTCGTTGAGCATTGTGATCCCATGTTCATGATGATGAGATCAAGTATGTTTTTTCTTGTGGGATGTGGGGATGGTGACTAGTTGTTCCATGGCATTTTACCCTATCCACTCACCTTTGGGCTAGTGGGGGGGCTTGGTAGTGTTCCCAGTCTATATTAGTAGGTAGTTTGAGTCAGTCACCTAGTATGATGGGGGTGTACATTTATGGTTTCTGTCACAGCACAGACATCGATGTTCTCCATACTGAGAGAAGGGCCTCGAGTGCATCTTTGAGGAGATTTTTTCTTGGCATTGGCAGCATTACCATAGTTTTTTTTTTTTTTTGTTCTAGGTGTGGTAGGTTTATTTTGGCATTGTGTTTGGCCTTAGGGTGACTGTTTGACACTCTGACTGCTGTGTGGTCTGTGTGTTGCATGTGCTGTCCTTGAGTGGTGGTAGTTGTTGTCTGTTATGTGTATGATTTGAAGTTGTGATGGTACTATGTTGTGACTGGGTAGTAGTGTGTGTGTCCTTTTCCTCCTGTCTGGTCTGGCCAGTCTTATGTTGAGAGACCAGCCTCAGCCTTGTTGTTTGGCTTGCATCTCTGCATCTCTCGTGTGTGTTTTTGGATTGAGGAGGAAGGAGAGGCGTGTGTATGAGCAATGATAACTTGCCTCTCAATTCACCCAGGTTCAGGAGAGGAGAGGAAGAGGACACTCTGATCCCCTCGACATATAAGAAGTAAAAGATAAAAACACTAAAAAAAAAGACTGGGGGGGTGGGGTCTGGGGGGTGGTGGGTACTATCTAATAAAAAAGTAAGCTATCAAGGTGCAAGTACTAGGCTTTACAGAGTGCTAGGCTTCTATTTGAATAAAGAAGTAGAGATGAACTTAGTTATGATGAACTTTTATAGGATGGATTGGATGTTGGTTAGAGTAGTTAGAAGGGAGGAAGAAGGAAGTTTATTTAGTAAAATTAATTAAATTAGTTAGAGTAGTTTATAGTGTTGTTTAACCCGCGCCGCTCCTGTGTAACAGTGGCACAAAACCCAAGCTAATTAAAATGCTTGCCTAACGCAATCTTGCTTTATAGCAGGGGAAAAAAAAAACAGGAAATTACCCAAAATGGCCAACGAATTACTAGTTGAATAGCTTTCATGTCCATGAGAGCTGAAATTTGTTTCTGTGCCTCTGCCCTTTGATTTTGTGGCAGGTTTGGCATGCCTCGCATTTTTGGAAGGGTGTGAAAGTGGAATCTGTAGCCTCTGTCTATAATGTCCAGGATCCATTTGTCTTTTGTGACAATATGCCAATTTTTTGAAAATAATGCCAGTTTTCCGCCTAAAGGTGCTGCCATTAAGGCTTTGTTTGGCATGCAAAGGGGAAAGTCATTGTGTCTGCTTTTTGAATGGCTGTGATCTATCCTCTCCACCTTTTGGTGTAAGAGCTTGCCATTGTCTGGCTCTAAATGATCCTTGAGATTGCCCTCTACCCCTCGGGCGCCTGTATCTACCTCTTTGAGGTCTGTCCGTGGCTGGAAAGGACCAATTTTATGAAGGCCAGTTTCTACTGAAACGTGGAGGTTGCACCTGTAGGAAATCTTTTACTGTTTGCACTGATCTTGCCTTTTCCTCCACTTTCTTTAATACCTCCTCAGCTTTAACACCAAACAATACATCTTTTTGAAGAGGTGCATCTAGTAATTTAGCTTTGACATAATCTGGTAAGTTTGCTCTTTGAGCCAAGCATGTCTACATATGACAGATCCTGTAACAGCAGCTCTACATGAGGCCTCTAAAGCATCAAAACCACATTGCAAGGTATGTTTACCCACTTGCTCTGCACTATGCAACAAATCCTGCAACTCCTTCAAGTCTGGTTGTTCAGGTTGTGACATTTTGCTTTTCAACTGAGATAACAAAAACTGTTGATACTTTAACATATGGAACTGACAGTTTAATGCCCTCATGGTTAAAGTGGCCGAGGTGTATACCTTTTCCCCCACCTTTCTAAAGTTCTGGAATCTCTCTCTGAAGGTAATGGATTTTTGGCAGTAGAGGCCTTAATTCCCTTGGGACCCTGTGAAATAGTTTCTGGGTCAGCAGCATGGCTTTTGTATAGGAATTGGTGTGAATCAGGAACCCGGTAATACCTGTCAGGCTTAACTGGAGCAGGTGGTAAAGTATCTGGGTTAAGGCTGGTCTCTGAATACACATCATCTAGTATGTCTAAGACAGGAGGGATAGCCAGAGGCCTGTGCTGAGGGAGCAAGAGAAAATCCCTGAGCCTTTTCTTGGAATCTGAGTAATCTTGGCCTTCCCAGTGGAAGTGTTCCCTCAAGGTATGCAAGGTTTCTCCAAAAGAATAGTCCTCAGGGGGGGAGACAGAGGGAATGGACTCCTCTGCATCAGAATCTTCAAAAGGGGAGTATGAATATTCCTTTTCTTCAGAATGTTCTGAGGTAATGGAGGCCTGGTCCGAGGAAGGGTAGTCTTCCAACAATCTGGGCCTTTTGTCCGAGGGGGGTTGAGAACCCCTGATAAGAGTAATCAAATCCTCGGCCATTTTGAGCATCTGTTTTTTAGGCATGGGGCCTTGAGAGGGGCTCTGTGGAGCTTGTCTTTTAGTTTTCATGGCTGTTTTAGATTTTGTGAAAGCCTTAATGGAAAAAGAAGGCGGCGGCCTGAAGACACCTCGAAAGGTGGCAGGCCTGTCTAAACTCTGAGTTTCCCCGCCAAGAGTGGAGTCGGTATCTGTGGTCGGTGTGGGGGCCGAAGAGCCTGCAACTCGGGAACAGCAGACACTGCTAAAGAATTGTCATCGGTACTCACGGGCTGCGTAGGCACCTCGCTGAGAACCGGAGCACCTGTAGCCGGCTTTAGCATGGTGTCGGTAGAAGTCGCGGACCTCGTGTATCGATCCTTATCTTTGCGTCTTTTACTCAAAACTGGAGTCGGAGTATCCGACGACATAATGTAATTAAATTTTTTACCAAAATAGTGTTGGGCGAACTCCGCCTGACGCTTAATAGTGCGTTTGTTGAATCTAGCACAAAAACGGCAGGCCGACACGTCGTGGTCTGGGCCTAAGCAAGGAATGCAGAAGGAATGGAAATCCTTATGCGGTATTTGC
Source organism: Protopterus annectens (assembly GCF_019279795.1). Classification (NCBI taxonomy): domain Eukaryota; kingdom Metazoa; phylum Chordata; order Ceratodontiformes; family Protopteridae; genus Protopterus; species Protopterus annectens. The sequence goes on along the minus strand of NC_056728.1, from coordinate 507,866,838 downwards.
TTCCCACATGAAATGCAATTATTAACTTTGTCTGACATTGGTCTGAGGCAAGAAAAGTTTCCCCAATGGGGTACTTAGCTTTCAAGAAGACTTCGGTTGAAAAATATTCGTAATCTCAGGAGCTGGCTGACCGGCACTTGCGAACTGCTTCTGCTTCGGGCACCGCGCGACAAGAAAGACTGAAGAAAATGGCGTCGTCTGGTTCTTTTATACCCTTGCCGCACTGACGTCAGGGAAGAAGTGATGACATCCGACACCGGACCTAGACTTTGGAATTCGGCCGACCGAGGTCCCGCCTGACAGCAGGATAACCCACCTGTTATGACTGCAGCTGTATGCACGATGAACATCCACATTTGCTTAAGGCTCTTTTGAGACCTAGCAAAGGGTCTTTGTTCTATTTGAAAATGGACACCCACAGCTATGGGAATGTCGCCTCTCTCATTTCTTAAAGCATTTCTCTGACTTTGGGACCAAAGAAGTTGGAGCTGTTAAAAGGGACATTAAAAAACACACTTTAAAATTCTCACCAAAATCAATTAAAGACAATCAGATGCTACAGCAGGTTGTAACATCTGTGCCTTATGCCCTCACTTACATATCCATGGCCTAATGAACAAGGCATATGGAGAGAGTATACACAAAAAACATAGTTGTTGCCTAGGAAACCATCGTTGCTTTTTGCTCCCAACAAATTGTGAAACTCATCTGTAAATTCTCCCTGGAAACTGAAAAACTATAATTTAGTGCCTTAATGGTAAAGGTAAGGGATGCAACCCGCGGTGGTGCTGCTGCGGTAGCGTTGTCGTCTCTCAGTAAGACGCTGTCCGGTTCGATTCTCAGCTAGAGCATCTTCTGCGTGGAGATGTGCGTGAATGGGCGCACCTTCATTGAAGGTTTGCATCAGGGCTGCTAACTCGGCACGTAAAAATCAACTACCAATCATTAGCGGACCGGAGTTCCACTGTGGCGACCCCTAACCAGGAAAAGCTAAAAGACACAGCAACAACAAAGGTAAAGGAAAGGGATACAAATGCATGCTTCCTGACATAATTCAGTGAACTCGATACTTTCCTAGGAGGAAGGACCACAGACAATGGAGAATAGGCTTCCACTTGAAGGTTGCAACCACGACAATAGAGTTTACGACTAGTGATTTTACCAGTGTATCCCAATTAAGGGGTGGCTGGATGATCTAGTTAGGTCTACCTAGTAGAGAGGCCAACACACTGGAATCCCTCCACTCCTCTAGAATAACCAATTAGACCATTTTGCTCGTTGGGGGCACAACCCAGCAAACTGAGATGGGATGACAAAAAGCCACTAGTAGGGCTCTTTTGATGGGATGAAGTAGGATTAGAAGTCCATTCCCCTTTCTTTGGTATGAGCTCCATAATTATCTTAAATTTCATGTCATCTGGAAGGAAGACAGGGAACATCTCTCATCTTTATCATCCACGATGAGAACAGGAGACTTCAGGGGCAGTCAAACCATTTCCTCTTACCCCTCCTCCTCCTTGAACTCCTTGGTGAGGAAACATCTGAGGAGGATGATGCAGTCACAGACTGGACCAGTGTCAATAATACCCCTGAAACAGTTATGTTTGGAGCTTACCATAAATATAGGTATTAGAGTACACTCACTACTGCAGTACTTGTCTGTGGGATACCCTGCCGGCAGGTGGTCTGTTGGTCAACTTGACTTCCAACGCTAGACTTTCCTATAGTGGCTTTGGCTGAAGCCCTACCATTGCAACATAAGGAAATTAACAGTACTAAGAGGGATCACAGTAAAAACCATCTTTAAGATTTTTCTTACCCTGGCTGTGCTAGGAACTTGCCCCAGGCACTAGACCATTAGCAGATGAGAGGGATGCAACTCCCTGAGAATCAAGTCAACCAAGGGGTACCCAATTTCCCTCTCTAAGATGTATAGCAAGATTGGGCTATGCAGTGGTGCAGCAGTTAAGAGTTGCTGCCTCAAAGCAAGAGATTCTCTGGTTCAAGTCTCGGCTGGGGGGTCTTTCTGTACAGAGTCTGCATGGCCTCCCTGCATTCATGTGGGATTCCTCTAGGTGCTCTGGTTTCCTCCCACATTCCAAACATGTATCTGGAGCGTTTCTGCATGGGCCTCCACTGAAAATGGTGTCTGTCCTAGTCAGACTTTTCCTGTAAAAAAAGTTATGTACTTACCATAACGGTCCATCTGAGTTATTGCTTTTCATTTGTCTTCAAACTATGGGACTTGGATCCAAGGTTGGATCTGACTTGGCTGTATACAACAGCATTAGAACTAAAATCTGAGCTCCTCCCCTACCCATAATGCTCTGCTCTCCCTCCTTCCCTCAGATCAAGTTTGCTGCAAGACAGCACACCCAACCCACAGCAGAATACCTTAACCCCTAATCATAGAAGGGATACACACACTAGACTGAAACCCAGGACCAAGAAGAAGATAAGCCTGCGCCTGCATCTATCTGGTCCACAACACGAGCCCAAAGGCAGAGAGAAGGAAGAAGGGACAGTTGAAGACAAATGAAAAGCAACAACTCAGAACGTTATTAAGTACTAAACTTCTTTATCTGAAGTTATTTTCATTTGGTCTTCAACCTTAGCTACAATAACCTTGGGAAGCCCTCATGGAAGGATATGCTGAAGCACGACAGAGCTGAAGGAAGAACTGTTCCTGGAGAGAATGTCTAATTTTTAATGGGAAATAAAAGTATGCGAAGAGGACCAAGTGGCAGCCAAGCAAATGTCATCAATTGGAACCCTGGACCAAAAGGCTGCAGAAGTAGACATTGACCTGATGGAATGCACCCCAGACAGGGCCAAGTAAAGGCATACCTTTAGTGCGATAAGCCAAAGAGATGCAACTGGAAATCCAATGAGCAAGGGTGACCATAGAAATAGGCTTTCCCAAACAGAGCTTTGAAAAAGATACAAAAAGTTGACCAGACTTTTGTAAATTTTGCATTCTATCCAAATAAAAGCACAACTGCCTATGGATGTCAAAGAAATATAATTTGTATTCCCCTTCATTCTGACAAGAAAACTGGCAAATTACTCACCTGGTTAATGTTAACTTCGGACACCACCTTCGGCATGAAAGAGGGGTTGGTACAAAGAGTCGCTCTGTCCTTATGGAAGGCAAGATAAGGAGGCTTAACTGGCAACACCTGCAATTCAGAGATTCTACTTGGCAGAAGTGATAACCACCAAAAAGGCCGCTTTCCAAGAAAGATACTTTAAATCTACAGTGGCAGCTGGTTCAAAAAGAGGAGAAACGTGGCAGCTGGTTCAAAAAGAGGAGAAACCAGGGACTGCAGAACCAACGTAAGATCCCAAGGAGGCATGGGGTCCTTGATTGGTGGCCTAAGGAGGAAAGTACCCTTCAAAAAAGCCTTGCAGAGTTTAGAAGAAGCCAGGGAGGCGGAATTCTCACCCACATGCAAATTTGAGATTGCTGCCAATTGACCTTTAATTGTAAAAAAAACTAGCTGTGTTGTGGAAGGTATGGGCTAGAAAATCCAAAATTGCGGGAACAGGAGCTATAAAAGGATCTAACTTAAGCTGTGACACCCAGATGGAAAAACGTTTCCATTTACTGGACTATATTTTTCTAGTAGAGGCCTTATGAGCTGCAACCAAAATCTTTTTAAATGGTGAAGAGAGCCCGGGAATTTTCGCCATCAAAGGAAATAGAGTAGCCAGGCTGACTAAGTCTGAGTATGTAACCCGACTGGTGTGACAGGAGATCCAGAACCAGATCCAGAGTGAAAGGTGGGCACAACAGATAACAGCAAAGAGTGGTGGGGCACAAAACTTGGTGAGGGCAGAAGGGGGCAATAAGGATGACTCTGCTCTTCAACCGCTGTGCTTTCTGAAGAAATCTGGGGATCAGAGGAAGAGGGGGTAAGCATAAAGTAGCCATGGACTAGAGTGTCCCTGGTGACTCACCCGGAGTGGGGATCATGGCGAAAAACTTGCTGCACTTGGTGTTCGAAGGAGAGGTGAACAAACTGCAGGAAGGATGATCCCACTTCAGAAAGATCATACCCACCATTGATGAGCCTGTTCGCTAGAATGTTGGACTTCCCCGGAATGTGCACCGTCACCAGAAAACAGCTGGAAGAGATCACCCACTCATACAATCTCATAGCCTAGCAATATAGGGGGGGGATAAGATCTGGTCCCCCATTTGTTGATATACCAGACAACGGACATGTTTTCTGTCTGGATGGCAATTGTTCCAGTAAGAAGAAAAGCTTGAAGGGCTTGCAACACCAGAAGCACTGCTCTCATTTCCAGGACACTGACATGCAGATGGGTCTCCAAGGGGGACCATGTGCCTTGGACCATCCGCCCCATGCAAAGCCCCTCCCAACCAAGCTGGGAGGCATCTGTGGTCACTGTCACTGAGGGGGAAGGAAGAACAAATGGTCATTCCAGAAGGAGGTCCTGGGATTGAAGCCACCACTGAGCAGCCTCCCGACAAACGTGGGATATCCGAACCGGGTATGAAAGAGGAAGGTAGAGTAGGGACTACTGCAAAGCTAATGTCCACTGCAGGATCCTTGTGTAGGTGCACAGTTAGCAGTACAGATATTGCGGCAGCCGCATACCCCAATGCCCAAAGAACCACCCCGCTGGGGGGCAAGGAGTTTGTAATATAAACCTCACATGTTGCTGAAGCAAAACTATCCTGTCTGGCAGCTGAAACACCCTGCTCTGCACTGTGTCCAATTGGGCACCTATAAAATCTAACACCTGAACTGGTTCCAAGTTTGATTTGGCCTGACTGAGATGCCCAGGGAAGATGCTAGGAGGAGGAGGTAATCCCTGGCCTGAAGAAGCCGATGCCTAGTGGAAGCAGAGAGGAGACAATTGTCCCAGTAAGGAAACACATGGAATCCCTACAGTCTCATGTAAGATGCCACTATCGCCATCACCTTGGTAAGCACCCAGGGGGCTGTGGTGAGTCCAAAGGGGAGTAATTGGAAGTGATTGGCTCCCAGCCAGAAGCAAAAAAAGCCTTTTGGAGCACCTGTTCACTTTTATGTGATAGTACGCATCCTGAAGGTTCACGGAGCATATCTAGTCATTGTTCTGCAGAAAGGGCAGAATGGACTGTAAGGTGGCCATCTGAAATTTCGTTCTAGCAACAAACAAGTTCAGGGCAGTGAGATTCAGAATGGGTCTGAAAATCCCTGTTTTCCTTGGCACCAAAAAGAATCTGGAATAAATGCCTGATCCAGACTGGTCTTGGGGGACGGACTGGATGACTCGTTTTTCAAGCAGCCTAGCAATTTCTATGGCTGCCACCTCCTGCTGACTGGGTGGAACATCTGGGAAGTTTCTCTTTGGAGTGGGGGGTCTGAAAAAACGGGATGGAATAACCTCTGGATATAATTTGAAGCACCCAACCATCATTTGTGATGGACTTCCAGGCTGTTGGATGCAGAGAGAGGTGACCCCCGACTCCCTCTAGAGTAGAGCAGTCAGGCAATCCCTCAGGATTGCTAAAAGGGCCTGTTCAAGAATGAATCTCGATACCCCTGGTTTCTTGGACCCTCTATGCCATGTGGACAGCTCCTGTCATTTTCCCCTCTGCCCATGGAGGAAGGTTTACCCTGAACTTCCTGGGAACAGGCCTGAGACTTTAAGAACCACAACTTCTTACCCCCATGCTAGGTCTAACAGTAGGTCCGTTACGGGGTAGAGAAGTGGATCCCAACAACAGACAAGGTCTTCCCATCTTTCTTGCTTTGGGTAAGAGGATCACGAACACTAGGTCCAAACAAGGTTTAGCCTTCAAAAAGGACGTTTGTGAAAGATGCTTTGAAGGGTTCCAAATAAAGCACAAAGTCAGAGCCAGCCCATCCTGGATGACCTTGAGGTACCCTCAGTAGCATGAGTAAGTAATCTCGTGGATGTGTTTGAGATGGCTGTCAACGTGGCCTGTCTGGAGGAGAAAACCTTCTTCTCCTCCACTGACATGGACCCATGGGCAAATGCAGAGAGTTCCCTGACAAGGTCTTTCTGCAGTCTGATGATGTGTGCTAAACAGTTCAGTGCAAGCAGAGCAAAGATGACTGAAGCATAAACTCTTCCCAAAGCAGTCCATCACCCTAGAGTCCTCGTCTGGAGGATGAACTGAGAAGCTTTACTGAGACAGCTCCTTCTTGGTGGCTGCTGCAACCACCATGGCATCGACCGTGAGACTCTTAGACCAATGAGGCTTGTCCAATGGGGCACTAAGCACTTTGTCCAGGCACTTGGGAATGGGCTCACCCATGTCAGGATCCTTCCATACCCTGCGGGAGATGAGATCTACCAATGGATCCGCAGGGAGAGACAAGATGTAGAGGCCCTGTGCCAAATGCCTCCAGGAATACGGATTCATTACAGCTGGGTTTATGGGAAGACCACCCACTTCTCTGATGCAGGATCTCCTTAATGTTTCTGAATGAGACATCATCAAAAGGCGATGTAGGGGACCCCTACCCCTCATCCAAATCCATATCTTCTGTAAGGGATTCCCAGGGGGAGATTTAAGTGCCTCCTCTTGAACATATGCTTCCGTGGCACCTCCTCAGGGGATACTCTGGAACGGACTTGGAAGCTTCAAGGGGTTCCTGAAAAGAAACATCCTGGGGATGTCTGGTAAAAGGCTATCCCTGAGGAGGCAGGATGGATGACTCCAGCCTAGAAACAGAAGGGGCAAGGGCAGGCTCTGAGAAGGGAAGTGTTAATGTCCTTGAGAGAGCTGAGAGGACCTTCTCCACTACCTCGAAGGTCAAAGGTGAGTAGACCATGGAATACTCCGCAGCTGGAGCCAAAGCTACTGGCAGAGTCTTCTGGAGTGTCACTCCCAGTGCCAAAGGCAGAATCAGAGCCAAGCTTCCCAGTGCCAAAGTCCTAGTGGGAAGGGACAGCTCTGAAAGCTTCATAGCCAATGCCAACCCCTTGAAGCTGATGCTGAAGCTAGAGCTTCGACGGTGGGTAAGGTCTGAAGACATCGGAGCTGAACCACTCAAGTTAACCATCTGCATCAAGGTACAAGAGACCATCGATGCCAACACCTCAACACCGGGAAACCTTGGACCCAAGAACTCTGAAGCCAAAGGTCGGATCAGCGAAGGAGAGATTGGGAAAAATCCAGGCTGAATGCTCACGGCTCTGGAGGGGGGATGGAGGAGGCAAAACCCCATGCTGTATCTGAGCCTGGAGAAACTTCATCATCCTGTCCACCTCGGCTTCTGACAAGCTCTGAGTGGGCCACACAGAGGACACCACCGAGCCTGGCCTGTTATGGTGCCGAAGAGAGAGAGGGATAAGAGACTTGGTGTGGAACTCTCTGGCTCAAGGGAAAAATGGGATGATCGAAGCAGAGTAAAACCCTGAACCACTACAGGATGAGAATTAGCGGGCAACTCGGCCAAGGAAGCCTGATCAAAAGATCACTTCTTATGCTGTTCCTACTCTATTTCTGGCCTGGTCCCCTTCCCCAGGCTTCTTGGTGGGGGGGGGGGGTTGAGCCCCAGAGGTGGATGAGGGACCAGGAGAAGACTAAGAAGTCAAGGGTAAAAGGCCCTTTTAAAATCAACTCCCCTGTCGATAAGTGTGTGTTGATTAAAACCCTTGCATATAAAACAGGAAAAATCCAGGTGGGCCGCCCCCAAGCACACCACTCACACAGAGTGTGGGCATCAGACAGAGGGATACCTACACTCCGTATACTTTTTAAACTCAGCTGACTTAGGAAAGTCAGCCATAGGGTAAAATCACACGTAGACACTGAGAGAAAAAAGAAGAGGAAAAACAGAACCGTTTTTTTTTTTAAATTTTTTTGTATTTAAAAGACCCGGAAAGCACACCAATATGAAGTAGAAAGGGACGGCAGGACGAGGTCAGAGGATATCATCAAGGGAAATACACCTACTTTGAATTGAAAAACTCTATATAAAAAAAAAAAAAAAAATCCCCTGGAAGAGCTCATTAACACGGTCCCGTGCTGCTTAAATGAGCAGCAAACAAGATTGGGGAAGGAGGGAGAGCATGGCATTGTGGATACGGGAAGAGCTCAGATTTCAGCTCTGATGCTGGTGCATACGGCTGTGTCAGATCCAACCTTGGATCGGAATCCCATAGGTTGAAGACCAAATGAAAACAACGTCAGCTCAAATGTAAAATAAATAAATAAGGAGAAAGGGACATGGATATAGAAATGTGAAGGGAAGGGATGATATTGAAAGGAATCCATTCTAACTCTAGGGTGCCAATGAGCAAGAAGGGCGAGATGGGGAAATATGGACTGCAGCAGTGATTGTACTCTAGTACCTTCATTTACAGAGAGTTCCTAATACAACCATACTATGCCCACAATAGCACTCACTATTGCAGTCCTCCTCTGTGAGACAACTGCCAGAGCACAGGACTAGTGGGTAGTTGGTTGTAAGAGGTGTTCTAGAAGGGAAGACTTAAGGACGGCAGAAGCAAACATTACCCTCACCCTAGATTCAAGGTTGCAGTGTCTAGAAAAAGTGCTGCTTCTAAGATAGACTGGATGCTGGAATGCACTGTGGAATGCTATGGTAGTTGCTGTGGCACTTGCCCAAATAAGATTTCCTATTCCCTGGAACTGGTTTATCATAAACAGAATGGCAGTTTCTTTGTGTCTTTTGGCTTTTCCCGGTTAGGGGTCGCCACAGTGGAACTCCGGTCCGCTAATGATTGGCAGTAGATTTTTACATGCTGGCTTGCCGGGCCTAATGCACAACCTTCAACGAAGGAACGCCCATTCACGCATGTCGCCACACAGAAGACGCTCTAACTGAGAATCGAACGGGCAACGTCTAACTGTGAGGCGACAACGCTACCGCAGCACCACCACCGCAGTATAAACAGAATGGCAGTACTAACAAAAATATGGTGCAGTCCATTTTGATAGCGTCTGTTTATTGACACATTTTCACTGCTAATCATTAGCAAAGGGCATGGATTGTCTGACTTTCTGAATTATTTTGCTTCGTCTACGATAAAAAAAAATTAATTGTACATGTACATTCAAAGAGTTCAAGGTTCATTCCACTTTGTCCTGAGATTTAGGAAAACACACAAGTAATTAGTTTGATTCAAGGAAGTGTCTGCAACTGTGGATAACTAACTGAATTTTTGAACAGCAGTAGTCCAGAGCAGTTTTACATTTTATTTTATATTTTGTTAAATCTGCCAGTTAGTGACTTCACCTGGAGTCTTTTTAAGGTCTGTGTGAATTCAATTACAGTGTAGAAAGTGAGATGTGAGTTTGTTTGTAACTGGCCAATAGTAGGGTTGACACGAATTTTTAAGCAACCTTACTACTAGCAGACACGAGTGTCTGCAATGTGAATAAGTTATTGCATGATGTGTGTTGTAAGGTGTGTAGTATGTTTATATAAGTTAAGACAGAGGATGGAAAAATGGATAGATGATGTCTTAATGCAATGTAAGGTATGCAAAAGGTTTGATCGTTCAACGGAGGGTTGGAATTTTGAGAGGTCTATGTATAACGGATATCAGGAAGTTGGGAAATTCAATACATCTGTGTCAGTGAAAGAATGGGGCCTATATTATCTAATCAAAGTGGCATTACAGCGAATGCCTCTTCATCAACCCCTAAAGAGTGAACCACCAATTACACAAAAGGCCAAATCAGCAATTTTTTTCCTAGAGAAAAAAAAGTCTTTGATCCGGCCAAAAATGAAACATCACTAAGAGCACCTCAAAGTGGGGGGGCTTTGCCCCACACCCCCCAACTAAATATACCAACTCCAGGACCACACTACAGTGGGGAAAGGGGCAAATTCACACTAATGGCCAAGTGTTTTTTTTTTCCCTAGGAACAAAATCACTGATTTGGCCATTCGCATAACTGCCACTTCACTCTTTAAAGGTCGATGAAGAGTCATTTGCTGTAATTCCTCTTTGATTAGATAATAAATTCCCAAAGAAAGTATTGACACAGGTAGAAATTAATACCAGTTATAGGCACTTGTTTCCTGAAGTTAAAGTTTTAAGCAAAAGGAAGGACCAAACTCTTAAATGATATTTTGATACTAATGTGGAAAATGTGGAGAGCAGTGGAAACCAGTCTGGTGGGCAGCTGGATGTTATTTCAATACAGTGTTAATAAGGAACATGATTTAAACAGTACACAGTCTTAATGGTGCTGCAAATGATATCCATCATCAACATCATGGTGAACTGTTTTAACAAATCTGACTCTCTGAATCGCATTACAGCCACAGAGCTGGATAGTGATACTGTAGTGGAGGACTGGTGTAAAAAGAAGACTGACTTAGGTTGATTATGATAATGTAGATGGGGAGAAGTTTTGAGGCTGTCATTCTGTCATTAAATGTTAGAAAGAACAAGACAATGGTAGTAACTCAATTAAATTGTAAACCATTTAGTAAAAACACAATTTATTGGTAATTCTTTGTTGAGTGGGGTTATAAAAATAGTGCCCAGTACCAATAAAGGTAGCATTACTGTGACCTATTTTAGGGGATGTAAAATGTGTCACATTTTATTTGCTTTAAAATATCTTTTTAAGAAAGGGAGAAAGTACGGGAAGGTTATAGTTATGTGGGGGGGGGGGTAATTATGCTGGTAGTTGTAATACCCTTTTAATCACTAGTTTCATTACTAAGACTATATAATTAAGTAGAAAACATGTATTGAAGATTTTTTTTGTAATACAATTCCTGTGCAGACATTTGGAAATGCTTTAAATCAGGTAGTTGGGTATTTTATAAACTGCATCAGGAAACTTTGTTATAGGCGTCTATTAGCATTATTACACTTCGTGAAAAAATTGTCAACAATCCTCCTTTTCTGGTGCTGACCAAATCACTTATGATAGTGTCTGATTTCTTTTTCAGTTACTGAAGTTAATGTGAACTCTGTTTTATGAAAGAAAGAAAGTGGTTAAACATTTTAATGTACTATGATAGAAGCCTTAACAATAAATTTTCATTAACAGAGGCCAACAGAGAGCTGGTTTTCTGAGAGGAATCCACCTGTGTGTTTGCCAAGTTAAAAGGCATTTCACAATGTCACACAATAAAAATGGGTGGGGAGCTTCAATTTAAGTGAATGAGAAATTAGTTTTAAATGCATTATGTAACAGTAGGGATTTTGACATTATTTCTGTAACTATAATCAATCTGAATAAAACCTTAGTTTGGGTAATGCTTATTTTGTAGACCCCTATGTCAAACTACAGAGTAGATACAGGAATTTAACAAGATCTTTGCATCTTATTTTGAGAATAACTGTGTCATTATTGCAGAAGATTTTAATGCTTCCCCAAGTCCTGTGGGAGAGCAATACAAGTGCTGCAGGGGTAACTGATGATGTGGCCAAGTGTGGTAGGGAGCATGGCTACATGCACTTACTGAAAAAAACTAGAAGGTGTAATATTTTAGATACTCTTCGAATTGTGACAAAAGTAAAAAAATGCATTGTTAAACCTGAGCTAATAGGATCTGACCCTGCTTGTGTTTCAAGGAAATATCTAATAGTCTCTCTGGACTCACCTAAGAGGCAGGAAATAATGACACAAGCTTTTTTTTACAGAAATGATTTTTCTAAGACTAAGGTAGAGTTAAAGAAATGGAACTGGGAGGAAGTTGTATGTACAGTGGACACTGGTATCAGCTGGGCATGAATTTATGTACATATTTTCCAACTTATAGATGAACATGCCCCTTTAACAACAGTTAAATCTACAAAATTCATGATTTCCTGTTGGAAGAGAAAGCCGGATAAGGCTAGTAAAGAACCAGGTAATTCTGAAAAGGATAGTACACAACTTAATACTAATAAGGAAAGATATAACTAACAAGAACCAGTTTAGATGCACAAGGTCTATTAAGAGTGAATATGAGAACTTGCTTTCATACTATAGATGACAGGATAGCATTTTTTAAACATTTGAAGCAATACAGGTGTAATAAATCTAGCTATTTTTTTTATTTTACATTTGTTGACCGGGAGAGTCTGACTGGATACATGTCCATTTTCAGCGGAGGCCCAGGGAGAAAGGCTCCACAGATTAAGAACAAACTATGAGATTTCTACATAGCAAGCAAGTATTCATAGGAAAACACAAGATTTAACAAGATTCCATAGTTTTAAAAGTTACAAAGTACAATATTCATTGCTAGTCGCAAGTTTTAACAAAATTCCACAATTTAAGTTAGAGTAAAGTAGTATAGTACTTAGAATGTCCTGGTTTCCAGTAATAACATTTATTGAGACAAATGCAAATAAAAGGGGTTTGGGAGTGGATGTTAGGGTTAGTTTTGTGAGATGTGGTTGGGTTTAAAGTTGGAATGTGTATAATTGATTACTGTTGGTGTGGGAGTTCGCAGGTGAGGCACTATAAGGAGGAGTCACGTCTTAACATTATGTTGGGATAGGTTGCTTACTAGCAATGTTGTTGTGTCTTTCGGCTTTTCCCAGTTAGGGGTCGCCACAGCAGAACTCCGGTCCACTAATGATTGGCAGTTGATTTTTACATGCCTAGTTCAACCTTCAACGAAGGTACGCCCATTCACGCATGTCTCCACACAGAAAACTCTCTAGCTGAGTATCGAACCAGACAGCGTCTTAACTGTGAGGCAACAAAGCTACCACAGCACCACCACCGTGGATAGTATTTTAGCAGATTTATTTCTAGAATCTATTGTTATATCTAAAGTAGATAAATGTAAATGTTTAGTTTAATGTGATCTTGTTGCTTGGTGTTCCAATTTGCCTACAAACAAAATTGAGTATGTGTTTAATAAGATCAAACAATGTTCAGTCTGCTGGTCCAGATGAGAGCAAAGGTTATTGATTTATATTTTTGAAGTCAACTATTAACACCATCACTCCTTGTTTATTATATTTTTTTCAAAGATCATTGGAGACAGGATCTGTTCCAAGCTTATGGAAAGTATTAGTTGTTCTGATGCCCAAGGGTGGGGATTTCACTGTGGTTGAGAATACAGGCTAATTAGTTTGTCCTGTATTCTGGGAAAGTGCTTTGACAGAGTTATCTCTAAATATATGCTAGAATGTCTGAGTGGAAAGAATGGTTTAGCTTGGCATGGATTTATTCAGGGGAGATCCTGCTTGACAAAATTTGCTGTCCTTTAATCAACTTTTATGGGAAGTCTTGGATGAGTGGATGTCTGTTGATGTTGTATATCTAGATATGGCCAAGGCTTCTGATACCATTCCCCATCATAGTTTTATCTTGGTAATGTTAGATAATCTGAGAACTGGTTGCATCACAGATCCTGCATCCTGGATATTCTCTTTCTGCAGTGAACTCAATTAAATCTAGTGTGCCACTGGGATCTGTCTTGGGCCTAGTTGTTTTTCATTTATTTATAACATGAATAGTGTATGGGTCTTATTCTCTAGAAAGGCAATGGGTCTGGTTGTTTTTCATTTATTTATGGTACGAACAGTGTATGGGTCTTATACTCTAGAAAGGCACCAAAGGAAGGACCTCTTCTATTTTACTACACAAGACTTTCTTGTGTTTGGTTTCTTAGCCTCCTCATAATATAAAACATGTCCTATGAAAACCTGCTGGCTGGGATCATAGTTAGATCATCCAAGCTGTTAGCCTTTGTGTGGTCATGTTGGGGGAGTGCATAAGAGACCCCTTATTCAGAGCTAGTAGAGCTACACACACTGAGACAGAACTCAAGGTTATTCCCTTGCTAAGCTAGGCAGGATGGAGAGCAAGTGCTGTCAGGGCTAAAATAAGGCTATCAGAATGATTTTTTGGCAAGTCCTCCTTGATCTTTTGCAAGAGTTATAGGATGAAAAGTGTAAAGAAAAAGACCTATCCAATTAAGGAAGAAAGCATCTATTTTTAAGCTACTTGTCTTGCTGTTTGGCAACAGAACCATATCAGCTGTCTCTGTTTTGGTGAAGCAAACAGGTCTATTTCTGGAAAACTCAAATTGTTGGTCAGATTCAGAAAAACTTTCATGTTTAGCATTCAGCAAGGTACATCACAGTCAGGGTCTACGTAAGGAATACAGTGCAGATGAAAATCTTTATGAGGTATTTGCTTTCCACAAGTAATGCAATTATTAACTTTTACTGACATTGGTAAGGAGCAAGAAAAAGTTTACCCAATGGGGTACTTAGCTTTAAGTTGAAGACTTTGGTTCTGAAACTCGAAAATGAAAATTTCAGGTGTCGGCCAACCGGCACTTGCGAACTGCTTCTGCTTCGGGCACCACACGTTTAAGAAAGACTGATGTAATAGCATCGGCTGCATGTTTTATACCCTTGACGACCTGACGTCATGGAAGAAGGGACAGCAACCGATGCAGGACCCAAGACTTTGTTAATCAGACTGACCTGCCAGCAGATTACCCAAATGTAATAACTGCAACAGTGAAAAGTACAGTTTTGTACCTACCATAAATGTAGATGTTCGAGGATCCACATTGCTGCAGTCCTAACTATTGGGTAGTCCGCTGTCCAGTCGGCCCAAATACCAAAGTATATGGCTGACGTCGGTCACGGCGCATTAGACTGACGTCAGTACGTCAGGGTACTAATGCGCATGACCGACGTCATATCCTCAGTCTTTTCTTGCCCCAGATGTCAGAAGACCCTAAAAAGACAAGGCCAAAACCGAAAAACACCAAACATACCTGCACCAAAAATATATACAATATATACAAAGGTACCAGAATATAATCTCACCTACACAACCACCCCTAAACACAGAGGGGAAGGAGGGAGGGTAAATTGGACTGCAGCAATGTGGATCCTCGAACATCTACATTTATGGTAGGTACAAAACTGTACTATGTTCTTCATTCCACATTGCTGCAGTCCTAACTATTGGGTAGAATCCCAAAGCAGAGGTAAGGGAGGCTGGCAAATCATAAGGAAGCAGGAGCTGATAACATGCCTTGCAAAACAGCTGTGGCAAAACCAGCCCTAGACTTAGAGTAGAGAGGAAGGTGGTAATGCTTAGAGAAAGTATGCACTGAACTCCAAGTAGCTGCCTCCAAAATATCCTTAGTTGCCACCCCCCTTAGAAATGCTGTTGAAGTGGCAGTAGCCCTAGTGGAATGAGGCCTAATCCCAGCTGGAATCTCCTTGCCATGATGGGAATAACAAAATGCAATGCAAAACCCAATCCACCTAGAAATAGTTTGTTTTGACACAGGCTTGCCCTGCGAACTCAAAGCAAAAGAAACAAACAACTGCTGAGACTGCCTAAAATCCTTAGTCCTGCTTAAATAATAACGCAATTGCCTGTGTACATCTAAAGTGTGCAAAATCTTTTCCCCTTTATTTTGGGGATCTGCATAAAAAGTAGGCAAATGAATAGTTTGGTTTAAAGCCACACTAGAAACCACCTTAGGCAGAAAGGAAGGATTAGTACGTAATGATACCCTATCCTTATGAAAAATCAAAAAAGGCTCAACGCCATAAGGGCCTGCAACTCAGAAACCCTTCTAGCAGAAGTAATGGCCAACAAAAAAGCAGTCTTCCATGACAAGTATTTCAGTTCAGCAGTAGCCGCAGGCTCAAAAGGTTGTAGAGTAAGTTTCTCCAACACAAAATTGAGGTCCCAAGCAGGAGTAGGAGCTCTACGTGGGGGTCTTATATTCTTTGCCCCTCTAAGAAATTGCTTGAACAAAGGATGTGAAAACAATGGTGGGTCACAATCATAGTGAGCTGAAATTGCTGCAGCATGAATCTTAATGGAAGAGAAAGACAAACCTTTGTCCAATAACTCAGTAAGATATTGAAGAGCCACACTCAAATTAGGCTCAGAAATCTCCAAATTCTTTGCTGCAGTCCAAAATAAAAATCTCTTCCATTTTTCTGCGTACACTTTCCTTGTACTAGGTCTTCTGGCTTCCATAATCACATTTAAAACTTGTTGAGGAAGCTGAGACCTGCTGTCTTTCAAAACAGAATATGCCAGGCTGTTGAATGAAGAGAGTGAAGCTTGACATTGAGCAGACGACCGTCCCTCTGAGACAACAGGTGTGGAATCAAGGGTAAAGGCCATGGAGGCTTCCTTACCAGACTCCTCAGTAATGGGTACCAGTGCTGCCGAGGCCAATCTGGAGCTATTAAAATCATCCTTGGCTTGTCCTGTCTGACCTTTAGAAGCACCTTTGGGAGAAGAGGCAAAGGTGGAAAAGCATACACATGAAGATTTTTCCAACTGAAAGAAAGAGCATCCATTTTCCAAGCTGTGTGATGAAATCCCTTTGTGCAAAACTTTGGCAGCTGGTGGTTTAGTGGAGAAGCGAACAGATCTATGTCTGGAGTTCCCCATGACACTGTCAATTTTTGAAATACATGAAGATCCAGTTTCCACTCGTGGGGATCCATGATTTGTCTGCTTAACACATCTGCTAGGGAGTTCTGTGCTCCCGGCAGAAACCTTGCCTGAAGAGTTAGTTGCAAGCTGTGCGCAGTCTCCATTAAAATCATTGCTTGTCTGCACAATGGGTAAGAATGTGTTCCCCCTTGTTTGTTGATGTACCACATGACAGTTGTGTTGTCTGTTAGAATCAACACCTGCCCTGGAAGAAGTAACTCCTTGAAAGCCATTAATGCAAACTGGACTGCTAACATCTCTTTCATGTTGATATGTAGATGCTGTAGTCTGGCAGGCCACTTGTCTTGTATCCACTTTCCATTTAGATGAGCTCCCCAAGCAATGTCTGAGGCATCTGTCATTAGAATCTGACTCGCCTCTGGCCGGGTCACAGAGAGTCCCTTGTTTAGGTGACATTCCTGAGCCCACCACAAAAATTCCTTTTGAATGCAAGGTATTATTTGAATGACAGTGTCCAAATCCTGGCAGTGCTGTGTCCACAGATTTTTGAGATACCATTGTAGCTTCCTCATATGCAGTTTGGCATTGGGAAGCACCAGAATACAAGATGCCATGAACCCTAAGGCTTGAAGGACTGTCCTTGCAGTCAGCCCGGACTGAAGAGATAGTTGATGGAAGTAACTGGAAAGATTCTTTTGTTTGTCCGGGGTTAAAAAGGCCATCTGGGCTGCTGTATTCAGTCTCACACCCAGAAAGCACATGTCTTGAGAGGGTACTAGACTGGACTTTATTTCGTTCACAGAATACCCTAGGCATCTTAGCACTGCTATGATATATTCCAAATGTTGTAGAAGGTCTTCCTTTTCTTGAGCCAGAATCAGGCAGTCGACCAAGTAAGGATAGATTTGAATTCCTTTTAGCCTGAAGTAAGCTATCACTGGAGCCAGAACCTTTGTGAATACTCTGGGCGCAGTAGATAAGCCAAAGGGCAACGAGAGAACTGATAATGAGAATTTCCAGCTCAAAACGCAGATACTTCCTGCAACTTAGTCTTATTGGCACATGAAGGTAAGCTTCCTTGAGATCTAAAGTTACCATCCAGTGATCTTTGCCCAGCAGAGGTAAAAGCTGTTGTAACGTCAACATTTTGAACTTGGGAATGTCCAGATAAGTGTTGAGGATAGATAAATCCAAAATTGGTCTCCACGTGTTCCCCTTCTTTGGTACTAGGAACAGGCGAGAATAAAATCCTAGGCCCCTTTCTGGCACAGGAACTGGCTGAATGGCCCCTATTTGAGCAACAGAGAAATTTGCTTGTGAGCCTCTGTTCTTTGTAGAGGAGGAATGTCTGGCATGCCTTTGAAAGGAGGCAAGGTATGGAAATAAAACCTGTAACCGTGGTGAATGATATCCAGAACCCATCTGTCTTGGGTAATTAAATCCCAATTTTCTTTGAAAAGAGACAGCCTTCCTCCCAAAGGTGCTGCCAGGCGAGAATGTACTGGCAGCTGAAAAGGCAGGTCATTGGGTCTGCTTACGAAAGGACTGACCCCTGCCCTCACCAGAAGTCTGAGCAGGGGAACTCCTGTCCTAGGCCTAAAAGAACCTTGAGCTCTGCCCCTACCACGTCTAGACCTACCCCTAGACTGGGAATCATAAGCAGGATAAGTCCATCCCTTAGTAGGCCAATTTCTACTAAACTTCGGAGGCTGCACCTGCAAAAAATCCTTAACAGTCTGCATAGACTTAGCCTTGTCCTCCATTTTCTTTAAAACTGCTTCCACAGGCGAACCAAACAATACATCAGACTGTAAAGGAGCATCCAAAATCCTTGTTTTAACATGCTCAGCTAAATTCTGATCTCTCAACCAGGCGTGCCTACGAAGAACAGAACCAGTGGCAGCCACCCTCGAGGAGGCCTGCACAGCATCAAAACCACACTGCAAGGAATGTTTACCCACCTGTTCAGACACATGAACTAAATCCTGCAACTCTTTACACTCAATACCTTCCGCCAGAGCATCCACCTTAGATTTCAATTGTGAAAGGAGATAATTCTGATATTTTAACATGTGAAACTGACAATTCAACGCCCTCATGGCTAAAGTGGAAGAAGTATACACTTTCTTTCCCCATCTATCCAAAGCCCTTGCCTCTATCAGGAGGAACAGGATTTTTAACAACAGAGGCCTTCACACCTTTAGGCCCCTGAGAGACAGTTTCCGGGTCTGCCCTAGGACTCTTAAAAAGATACTTATGAGCTTCAGGCACCCTGTAGTACCTATCCGGTTTAACTGGGGCAGGAGGCAGAGAATCAGGATTCAAGGAAGCCTCTGCCAAAACATCTTCCACCACATTCAGAACAGGAGGTATAGCTAAAGGCCTATGCTGGGGTAAAAACAAGAATTCCCTAAGCCTCTTTCTGGAATCAGAGAAATCTTGACCTTCCCATTTAAAATGCTCCCTCATGGAATGCAGAGTCTCTGAAAATGAAAAATCCTCAGGAGGAGAAGCTGAAGGAGTAGAATCATCCACATCAGAATCAGAATAAGGAGGATACTCCTGCAAGTCTTCAGCCGAAGACTCAGAAGCCTCCGAACATTGCTCAAAACTCTCAAACTCAGGTTCCACCCTAGGCCTCTTATCAGGAGGGGGCATAGAACCTCTAATCATAGTAATCAAATCCTCTGCCATTTTAAGCATATGTTTCTTAGGTAAAGACCCTGAAGCACTAGGAGAAATCCCCACTGAAGCTAAACTTGGCCTGCCTCTCAAGGAAGCCTTGGAAATAGAAGGGGAGGCTCTAACCACCTTAGGAAGAGAGGGAAGAACAGCCACCTGAGAAGCCCCCTCAGCCTGGCCTACTTCCTGAGAGGAGACATCCTGTAACAGTAAAGTCTCTCCCTGAGACTCCAAAGAAACTCCTGGCAGAACCTCCGGCTCCACTGAGCCTTCTAAAGGACCGACGTCTGGGACTGTCGGTTCTTCCACTCTAGGCTTTGCAGTTTTGTCCTTGCGCTTTTGGCGAAGGGCCGGAGCATCCGACGGCATTTTATAATTACAACGCTTCCCAAAAACCAACCTAGCACAGTCTAACCTTCTCTTAATAGTGCGTTTGTTAAATCTAGCACAAGAGCGGCATCCAACAACGTCGTGCTCAGGCCCTAAACAAGGTATACACAAAGTATGGTAATCCCTATGAGGTATCTGTTTCCCACAAGAAATACAGTTATTCACTTTTTCTGACATCCGGTTAAATACTGAGGCAAGAAAAAAACAAAATATTCCCCAACGGGGTAATTAGCCAACTTTGATTCAGTCTGAAACTCTGACTTCAGAAACTTTCAGAACGCCAACCTGCACTCGCAAAATTGCTTCTGCATCGGACCATGCGGCAAAAAAGACTGAGGATATGACGTCGGTCATGCGCATTAGTACCCTGACGTACTGACGTCAGTCTAATGCGCCGTGACCGACGTCAGCCATATACTTTGGTATTCGGGCCGACTGGACAGCGGACTACCCAATAGTTAGGACTGCAGCAATGTGGAATGAAGAACATCATGAAGAACATCTTTCCTGTTTAGCATTCACATGCGTGGGTCAATCTGCAATCTGCTCAGTCTGTCTGCCACTAAGTTTTATTGGGAGGAGATGTAGGCTGCTCTAAGAATCATGCCCACCTTTATGTGTAGTTTCTCAGGTCTGCACGGTCAACCTGCACAGAAGGCACAAATAATCCCCCCCCTTGTTTGCTGACATAACATATGCAGTATCATCTGTAAAGATTTCAGGGGTTCCCAATGCCAAAATCCATTTGAATGTTCCTACAGGTATTGTTTCTTTCATATATTTGTTTCTTCCTCACGGTTTGATCTCGTGTGTTTTTTTGTACCTTAAGTGATACTACACAGATTCCCAAGCCAATTTCATGGAATTTATGGTCAGCTTGGGTAACGTGTGGCAATCTGAAGGGCATCCCCAAACTGAAGTGTAAATGCCCCTTCCATCTCACGAGCTCTTTCATTACACCAAGGAAAACAGAAATGTGGTCCTCCAGAAAGAAAGAAAGTGTAGACACCTTCTGTTTCTGAGGTACCACTGCAACTTCCTAGTGCAGTCTCAACAGAGGCACCATAGTAACAAAAGAAGCCAGGTAACCTAGAACCCAAAGGAATTCCCATACTGTGGAAACGATCTTATTCAGGATACTATGGATAGATAAATAGGAACAAAGAATAAATTGCCCTCTGGTAAAAAGACAATTTGTAAATCTGCATTATAACTAGGTCACAAAAACAGAAAGGGAACAAAATACTCTGTTGAGGTTAAACTGAAATTAGCAGTTTAAGGCAATGCAAATCTCCTCTAGGGAGTCTATTTGAATAAGGTAAGGTCATCCAGATCTAGTCAAATGCATATTCCTTTTGGCTTGCCAAAGACTACTACTACTGTAGCTTGGCATTTGGTAAAAACCCTGGGTAAAGTATACAAGCAAGGAGGTGAAATGATAATATCCCCCCCCTCTCTACTCTAAATCCAGGCCAGGCTTTGCCACTGCAGTTCTTCAGGGCCTGATAGCCTCTCCTAATCCTATTTAGCACCAGCCTCCCAACCATAGCTTTGGGATTCAACCCAATTGTAATGACTGCAACAGTGAAACACGATGAACATAGTACAGTTGTGTACCTACCATAAATGTAGATGTTCAAGTGTATTCACTGCTGCAGTCCATGTTACCCTCCCACCATCCCCCTTTTCCTTGCTGGGACTTATCTGTACTTCTCTATTCTATACAACCTATGTGGTGTATTTGCTTGTAGATGACGGAAAAGTTGTTTTTTGGTTATGCATGCTTATTGGCATTAGTGAGCCTACCATTTTAGGGGCAGCTGTCATCTGGGGCAAGAAAAACTGAAGAAAATGACGTCGGCTGCATCTTTTATACCCCTGGCGCACTGACGTCAGGGAGAAGGTGTCAGCAAATGACGCCAGACCTAGACTTTGGAACTCAGGCCGACTGCGGGTAGCCTGCCAGCAGGATAACCCAATTGTAATGACTGCAAAAGTGAAACACGATGAACATCTACATGCTTGCTGTGAACCAAATGGTGAAAGAAAGCAGCCAAATTGATTAAAAGGCTACTGCAAGCATCTAGCTCTGAAACTATTTGAAAATTTCTAACATATGTCTGAAAATTGTATCAGTGTTAAGTATACATATGTGGCTTTGCCTCAATGTAATGCAATGTGCGTCCCTGCATAACAGTCTTAATGATTCTACAATTTAGCCAAACAATCCACTTTTGCTGTACTGATGAGGTCAAAACAAGGTCAAAACATGGCATATCTATAGCTAGCTAGTGACATATGGCTTCACTGGCCTGAATGCACCCATAAAGCTTTAAAAGAAAAAGTCATGGGCATTCGCAAGTTATGTAGCTAAAACACAGATGTTCTTGAAAGGTGATTTGCAATGTAATGCAATGTGCATCCCTGCCCTATAGTGCCTTTAAGCAAGGTTCAAATGATAAATTCACCACCATAACAGGTACAAGCAAGCAAAATCTGAGGGTAATGATTCTCAATCCTGGAAGTCTAAACCTCGAAATGCATTCACTCGAGGCACTCCTTAAAATGGAGAACATCGACATCTATGCAGTGACAGAGACCTGGTTCAAGGCTCCAGAGAGCACCCCTGCATTACCAGACTATAATTCATACCACACCTTCCGGCCACCTAACCTGGACTGAAACCACTAAAGGTGGAGGCGTGTCCATATTCATTAAGGATATCCACACCGCCAGGTTAGTCGCTCAGCATAATGCATCCGAGATTATCCAAGTGCAACTAACTCTGGGTAAGACAGCAATCCAAATTGTAACTTGATACAGATCCCTCACCAAGCCCCAGGATTCCCACTTCTCATTTCTTGATACACTGGAAAATATTAGGGTACAACCCAACACCCTAATAATGGGCAATTTCAACTACCCCACCATTAACTGGGAAAACTACTCTTGTACCAACTCTTTTGCTCAACAGTTTCTGGAATTCATAAATTCCAATGCCTTGGATCAACTTATCCACACCCCCACCAGAGGCAGCAATATCCTAGACCTGGTCATTACCAACATGGACAACCGGTGTGCCACACCAGAGGTCAATTCCTCAGTCAGATCCAACCACAAGCTAATCAGCCTAGACATCCACATCCCTTCCCCACCCCCCCAATAGGGAAACCACCATAAATAATTTCTCCAAAGCCAACTTCAAGCTTAAGACAGAAGTGGCAAACTTCACAACACCCATGCAGATGGACAATAGAGGTATGACTGCTGAATCCTACACAAATGCACTTTATAAGCACTTACACGAGTGCATGGATCATGCTATCCGTAACAGAACCAAGATGCTATCCTCCAAAAAAAGGATGCCAATCTGGTGGACCCTGCCATAAATAAACTTTACAACAGAAGAAAGAAACTGTTGCAAAAAAGAGTAAAATCTCATGACTGGAAGAACTCCCTTGGTCAGTCTCAGTAAGAAGCTGAGATCACTCATAAAATCCTCCAAAGCTAGTTATGAAAACAAAATCGACACTGATTCTAAAGACAACCACAAAGCATTCCATAGCTATGTCAAGAATCTCAATGGCAATACTCAGATCTGCTCTGAGTTACAGCACAATGGCACTAAATATGCAGAACCAAATGATATTGCCAACATCCTGGCAGATAGGTTCAGTGCTAACTTTACCCCCACCCCACCACCTGAAGGGCCTGTCTCTATACCAGAAGAATGCAGAGTTCCTGTAATCACGGCTGCACAGGTAAAAAACACACTCTCCAAAGCCAAGAACACAGCATCCATGGGACCTGACAACATCCCAGGCTGTGTTCTACATGAACTACAGAATGAAATGGCACTCCACCTAAGCACCATGTTCAATCATAGCCTCACCTCAGGCTTTGTGCCCACTGAATGGCGCACAGTAACGGTTATCCCACTCCACAAATTGGGAGTCACCACGGACCCTGGGAACTACTGCCCATTAGCCTAATGAGAACGTATCATCATTGATCTTATACACAAAGACATTGGTAATCTCCAAACTCTGGACCCCACCCAATTCGGGTTTGTAAAAGGCAGATCACCAAAGCCATAGACAAGGGTAACGTAGTTCACACAGACTATTTAGATCTCACCAAGGCTTTAGACACCATCCCCCACTCTGGAATTATAGATAAACTCACTAAACTCGGTATAAATCCCTATGTCACAAGATGGGTTAACAACTGGCTCGCTGACAGAACCCACAATGTGAAAGTAGCAGACTCCATGTCCAACTTCATACCAGTGACAAGTGGAGTACCACAGGGCTCAGTCCTGGGTCCTCTCCTGTTTGGTATCTACTTTTCTGAAGTACAGGCTAACACAGAAGGTCTTTGGCTAATGAAGTTCGCAGATGACTGCAAACTAGGAGCCATAACGGAAACTCTTAACGATGTGGACATCCTACAAAAGGGTCTCACTGAGACAAATGCCTGGTGTCAAAGCCAAAGCCTCAAGCTCAATGCCAAAAAGTGCAGTGTCATCCCCTTTGGTAAAAACTCTGTACCCATGAGCTACCACATAGGTGGTAGTCTACTTAACACCGAAAGTGTGATAAGAGACCTTGGGACACAGGTGGACAGTAGTCTCTCCTTTGATAATCACATCGCCATAGTAGTCAGGAAATCCTTCTACATGGCACACCTCATCACAAAAGGTTTCTCATCCAGGAAGAATGAGGTCATTGTTCCCCTCTACTCATCACTCATTAGACCCATTATAGAGTACAATGTCCCTTTTGGTATGTACCTCACAAAACATCTATAACAACTGGAAAGGTGGCAGAAATACCTCACAAAGAGGATTACTAACCTCAAACAGATGCCCTACACAGACCATCTAAAAAAACTCCAGCTTTACTCCGTTGCATATCGCCTACTCAGAAGCGATCTCTGCCTAACATACAAAGCTATGTGAAACGCAGAGCTGTTGGACATGCTCCACTTAAAGAAATCCCAATCCTTCCGAACTACACACTCTAGGGACCAACCTTGTCACCACAATAAACAGAACATGCTGGAGGGACAGATTCTTGTCCCAGACACTTCCCATACTCTGGAACAAACTACCTATCTATATCAAAGCTCCTCGTTAGCACTATTCAAGAAAAATCTTGACGATTGGATGGGAAATAGGAAATTCATCCCGGGTATCACCTCTGTGGCTCTGCAAGACAGGAGCACAGGAAAATAATTTTCTTGGGTGGCAAAAGCCAGGGTACCTTTTTGGTTAGGCTTGTATAGGCCCTAGGGCCAATAGCCTAGTACCTACCTATGAACCCTATAGTCCATGGGTTTTCACTACAGAAGTTTTAAGGTATTCTGCAGTGAAGATTTCTGGTTGCCAGGGTCTTTCTTGCAGTTTTTACTTATCAGATGTGTCTGTGTGACCTTTTAACCCTTTGATTTGGTGGTTGGTTATTATGCTTTCCAGAGACATTTATCTCAGCAAAGGTCCTATCCATTAACACATTTCTGGATCTTTCTGGTGGAAAACAACCAGACAAAATATCTGGCCATGATGGCATACTGTCAAAACTGTAAACAGTACATTACTAGGTATTATGACTCAATACATCAGTGACAAATTTCATGCACTTATGAGGGACAACACAAAAAAAGAGGCTGCAAAGTTATAGCTACTCTAGAAATGAAATTAACTTTGACGTTAAATGTTTCAAGCAAGCATTGGTCTCTATATAAACAATGCATATTCTATCAACTACAAATTACAGTTGTGTAAGCAAATTTACCGTAACGGTATATTTTCAAATAGATCACCGTTGCAGTGCCACATGCCCTAACCACTGAACAGCTTAGTGGTGAGGCTGTCATACCTTTAGAGCTTTCTTGTCCCACAGTAATGGATGGTATAGCCATGCCAGTTAAGTATGTACTGTGAGAGAGAAAAAGAAAGTGAAAAATGTACATTGCCTGGCATAAAACCACAATAAAATAAGGGAGTGAAGGGAGGGAGGCTGTGTTTACTGCAACAGTAATGTATTCGAACATCTAATGTCATGGCAAGTTTACTAACACAGTTGTACAACATTCATCATTACGTCACTGCTGCAGTAACCTATGCTATATGAGATGAATGCTAGCGCTTAGAAAGAAACAGAGAAGAAAGACAGGATTCCATAAGCTTCTGAAGAACAGTCTAAGCAATACCTGCTCTGGACTTAGAGAAAAAAGAAGTTATGTCTTACCATAACGTTCCATCTGTATTGCTGATCTATTCGAACATCTAATGTTATGGCAAGTTTACTAACACAGCTATATTACATTCATCATTACATTACTGTTGCAGTAACCTACGCTATATGGGATGAATGCTAGCGCTTAGAAAGAAATGGAGAAGAAAGACAGGATTCCATAAGCCTCTGAAGAACAGTAAGTAATACCTGCTCTGGACTTGGAGAAAAAAGAAGTTACGTCTTACCATAACGTTCCATCTGAGTTGTTGATCTTCGTTCATTCATTACTGATGGGTTATCGGTTATATCCTCGGAAACAAGCCGGCCAATGTCAAGCTTGTCAGCCAAAAACTCTCACGCCAAGGTCCTACCCAAAATGCTCTGCTCTCTGTTACCTCAGATCGAGTTTGCAAGTTGATAGATAAAAGAAAAGTAGAGGCTACCTCTGGTCATTACATCATAACAGACCTACCAGAAGTAGTACATGAGATCAACCAAGAACCTCCGGACGGAGGACGGAGGGTGGGAAGTAATGAATGAACGAAGATCAACAACACAGCTGGAACATTATTGTAAGACATAACTTCTTCATCTGATGTTGTTAATCTTCGTTCATTCTTTACTGATGGGACAGAGTCCCCAGCTACCTGTATTCCTGTACTGCCCTCATGAAAGGACATTCCTGAGCACCATGTAACTAAAGGAAGCTCTACCTCTGGAGGCCAAGTCCAATTTGTAATGAAGAATAAAGGTGTAACGTTTGACCCAAGTTGCAGCTGAGCAAATATCACTGAGTGGAAGCCTTAGCATGAAAAGCTGCTAAAGTTGCCATAGATCTTGTAGAATGTGCTTTGACTCTATGAGGCAAGGTGAGATTGTTTTTGTTGTAGATAAAAGTTATACAATTTTTCAACCATGAAGCCAATGTAACTTTTGATACAGGATGACCCCGTCTAGGTCCAGAAAAAGCCAGAAACAGTTGGTCTGATTTACGGGTAGATTTTGTTCTGTCCAGATAATATCGTATTTGCCTATGAACATCCAAGGAGTGCAAGCAGTACTCTCCCTTGTTAGAATGGTTAGGACAGAAAAAACACTGGGAGAGCAATAGACTGGTAGATCGCTTTGACACCACTTTTGGTAAAAAGGAAAATTTGTTCTCAGTGATACCATGTCCTTATGGAAGATAAGATAGGGAGGTTTGATGCAGAAGGCCTGAAGTTCTGACAATTGCCTGGCCGATGTAATTGCAATCAGAAACAAAGTTTTGCAAGAAAGCTATCTTATATCACAAGAGGACGCAGGTTCAAAGGGTAGAGCTGTTAAAGCTCGCAGAACCAAAGCCAAATCCCAAGGTTGTACGGGTTCTCTAAAGGGAGGTTTTAGGTAGTTAACCCCTTTCAAGAAAGTCTTACAGAGCCTGTGTGATGTAAGTGAAGAATCTTGAAATCCAATATGAAAATTCGAGATGGCAGCTAAATGTACATGGATAGTAGAAGACAGACACCCTAGAGTGGAAAAGATGTGATAAGTAATCCAATACCACCGAGACCGGGGCTAACAAGAGGTCTACTTGCTTATCTGCTGCCCACAGATAGAACCTCTTCCATTTGTTATGATAGATTAGTCTGGTGGATGATCTATGAGATGCAATAAGAATATCGCGCACAGGGAACAAAAGGTTTTCATGCCTGGCAATCATAGGAAGTGGAAAAAACAATCAATCAGTTTCAGGGTTGTTAGTTTGGGGTTAGTCAGTCCCTGTGGATGGGAGATCAATGTTGGGGATGGATTGAGGATCACGGTTGATCTAGCAGGTGATGTCAGAGGAACGGAAACCAGACTTGTCGAGACCAATAAGGAGCAATGAGGATCACTTTGCACTTCAACTGTCGTGCTTTCTTTAGAAATTGGGAGATGAGAGGAAGAGGAGGATAGGCATAAAGAAGACCCGACGGCCAAGCGTGGACTAGATCGTCCCTTGGTGACCGTCCCCGAGGGGGGATCAGGGCAAAGTAGTTGCTGCACTTGTAGTTGGCTGGGGAGGCAAATATGTCGCAGCAAGGTTGGCCCCAGTAACTGAAGATTTTTTACGCTATCAAAGGATTGAGGGACCACTCATGAGGCTTTAGAATGCACCTGCTCAATTTGTCCGCAATCACATTGGAGCTCCCGGGAATGTGTGTTGCAATCAGAAAGCAGTTGTGAGCTATCGTCCATTGCCATATTCTTAAGGACTCTCGGCATAACGTATCCCCTTGTTTGTTGATGTACCAGACCACTGACATGTCTGATTGGATCACAATAGTCCCTGACGGAAGGATGGAGTGAAATGCTTGCGACGCTAGAAGCACTGCCCTCAGTTCCAGGACACTGATATGCAAAAGGGCCTCTGTCTCTAACCAGATGCCTTGGATGGAGTTTCCCTGACACAGCCCCTCCCACCCCATCAGAGGAGCGTCCGTGGTCACCGTGGCTATCGGTTGATGGGGGGTGAAAGGGAGAGACCATTGTTGGGGATTTCGAGATGTCCACCAGTGTAAATCTTGCTTGCATCTCTGAGTCACACTTATTTGAAAAGACAAAGGATGTTGTAGAGGGTACCACTAAGTGAGAAGTAGCCATTCAAGAAGTCTCACATGGAATTTGGCTAGAGGAACAATGGTAATCGAAGCTGCCATTGACCCCAATAGCTGAAGTACAGATCGAGCTGGGGATTTGTGGTGACAGAGTGTTAGAAAAATATATAATAGCAATATGCATGCTTAGTGCATTAAGCATTCAAGGTTTAAAAGGATTAATACATTTATTCTGTTGACAGTGCATGAATCTGCACAGCTATTAGAAACTTAACAAGAGGCATTTCATTTCTGCTAATGTCATGAAAATAACAAAAGACATTTCATTTCTGCTAATGTCATAAAACCTAACAAAGAGATATTAATTTCTGCTTACGCCATGAGAAAGTATGCAGCTGCTAGAAGCTTTGATAAAGAAAACAATAGATGCTTGAAAGTATAAACCATAGTCAGCATTACTTGTACTAAAGCTGGAATGTACCTTGAATCCAGACAAAATGTAACATGTGTATTAGAACAGTACAACTGAAGAATTGAAAAGTTAAAATGGGCTAAAATAAGCCCAAGGCCAGGTTGTTTTTCTCAAAATGTTTTGCTAAACAGCAGATAATCTAACTTAGTCAGCAATAAGGCTAGTAACACTTTCTGTAGAACATACAGAAAGCTGTATCTAACTACATCAGCAAGAGAATAGTAACATTTTGTGTGTAACAGGAAGGGAACTGTATAAGAATAACATACTAATCACCAGTAATTCAGACAAACCTTGTGCCTACATGCTTTGTCTCCTTGCTGCAAGTAATAAAGGGTGCCTTGCTTGAACCTAACGTGAATTGGTCTTTGAAGTTTTTTCCTCTGACACAGAGCAATGGTTGAACTTGTCTTATTCTCTGAAGTCTGTGTTCTGGAAGGGATGTTGTGCAATTTCTCGTGTCCAACAGTGCCCCTATGAATTCCACAGACTGAGTTGGGGTTGTACTGGATTTCTCCCAGTTTATAGCGATTCCCAGGCTTCGAGCTGTTGCAAGAGTATACTGCAGGGCTTCTTCCAGTAGATGCTTGGTGTGGGCTGTAAGGAGTCAGTCGTCTAGATATAGAAACAACTGGAATCCTTGAAGTCGCAGGTGAGCGATAACCACTGCCATGCATTTTGTGAACACTCTGGGGGCTGTAGAGAGACCGAAGGGCAGGGCAGGACTCAAAACTGGTAGTGACTGGCTCCTATACGGAAGCGGAGGTAACTTCTTGAGAGTTTGTCCATTTTTATGTGGTAATATGCATCTTGAAGATCTAAAGAGCACATGCAATCATCTTCTTCCAGAAGAGGAAGGACAGATTGAACCGTTACCATCCGGAATTTCTCTGTTTTTACAAATGTGTTTAGTGTACCGAGCTCTAGAATTGGTCTCCAGTCCCCTGTCTTTCTTGGCATGAAAAACAACCTTGAGTAAAATCCGGATCCTATCTGGTCTGGGGGAACCATCTGGATGATTCTCTTTTGTAGCAGCTTTTTGATTTCATGGGCTGCTGTTTTCCTTTGACTGAGTGGAATGTGGGGAAACACTCTTGATGAGACTGGGCAAAGATGGAAGTGGATGAGATAGCCTCTGGATATAATCCGTTGTACCCAAGAGTCGGTTATGTTTTGCCAGGCAGCAGGGTACAAGGAGAAACAACCCCTGAACGCTTCCAGAGGTGAGCAGTCGGGCAATGCATCAAGAGCGCTGATATGGTTGGCCAGAGAAAGAATCTCTGGAACCCCGGTTTCATGGACCTCCTCTGCCCCGAAAGAGGTGTCTTCTATTGGGGGTTTCCCCCCCTGCCTCTAAGGGAAAACTTTGCACGTGCATCCCAGAAAGAACCCTGTGATGTCTTGTGCTAGATATTTCCACTCCTCTGATTTCTGGAATAGAATAGCTGAGGAGTAAAGTGTCTGACATCAATGACAGACAAGGTCTTGCCATCTTGTTTGCACTGTGCCAGCGTATCCTTGACTTTAGGGCCAAGCAAAGAAGCAGCCTCTATAGGGGCATTCATGAAGGAAGCCTTAAAGGAGTCCGCAAAGTGACAAAGGCGCATCCAAGCATGTCGTCTGGTGACTATACCCGCGTCTGCCGCTGTAGCCACCCCTTCCATTGCGTGAGAAATAAAAAGCATGGAAGAGTTGGAAATGGACTGTAGGGTGGCTGAGAAGCCACTTTATCATGGACTTAGTCAGAAACAGCTCCTGAAAAGGTTTCAGAGATCTAGTTGATAAGATCTCACTGAAGCCTGGTAAAATGTGCCAAATAATTCAAAGACCTTACAGTGAAGGTTGATGAAGCAAACACACGCTTCCCTAATCTGTCAATCGCCCGGGACTCCTTGTTGGACGGATGGACAGTTTGCCTCTCTTCTGCCAAATCCTTCTTAGTAGCAGCTGCCACCACCATAGCACCTACTGGAAGACCACGTGACCAGTGGGGGTGCTCAGCAGGGGGGGGGGGCAATAATATTTTATCTGGCCTGTTAGGTTTCGCTTCTATGGTATCAGGAGCCTTCCACGCATGCTGCATGATGAGCTGGATGAGCTCATCAGCTGGCGGGGTGATCCAGGAAGTAGGGGGCATGGAAAGCCTGCAGGAATACGGATTCCTCAGAGGAAGGATTTGAGGGCTTCCAGTCATCCCTCTGTCTAAGGATCTCGAGGATGTCACCAAAGGACACCTCATCAGAGAGTGACCGTGGGGACTCTTCCCAGTCATAAAAAATGTATCTTCAGTCAATGACTCCTCAGTGGAGTCCATGTGTTTTCTCTTGCATGATGCCTTGTGGGGTGCTTCCTCAGTGGGACGTTCTGGGGAAGACTGCAAAGAGGGGGAGGGTCTCCTGAGGAGGAGAGACCTGAGGCTCTTGTACTAGGTGTCCGGGCGTTGAAGCTTGTGGCAGTTGTGGCACAGAGGGGGAAGATGACTCCGACAAATGAGCTTTGCCAGCGGAGACAAGCACCATCTCCATGGCCTGGAAGGCTGTCCTGCCCAAGGAGGGATGGGAGCTCGTAACTGAGCACGACAACCTCAGAACCGGAGTCACACCCCACCCCGACGAGCCCGCCCCCAGACTAGGAGTCTCAAGAGGACCGTGAACCATAAGAGAGACAGCATCTCTGGAAGGTGCCATAGAAAAAAATTGGCATGGAGCCAGGAATGCCCTTCCCCAACGGCACAGCCACTGGCCTGAGTACAGCCCGATGCCTAGTGCACCGAAGGCCACAAGGACGACTCTGGTCCCAAAGTGAGATCCACTATTGGAGTCAGAAGGAGGGGTGCTGCTGTCAGAGTAATAAGCTTTGAGACTTTATTGGAAGTCAAAGGAGGGGTATAAGTTGGGGTTTGAGGCAAAATACGTTCACCTGAATGAGGGAACGTGGACTTCGACGGTTGAGAGAGACCTCTGGTCACAAGCAACTAGTCAACAAGCTGTAACACATCCTGCTCAGAAAGACTCTTGGTTGACCTCATGGAGAAGGCTGATGGCGATTCTGGCCTTTCTAGGAAAGGACTATACTGATCTGCTTGCAAAAGGATCCAATGAAGGAGAATATTTGGTCCTTGCTAATTCAATAGGTGCAGAGCTCAGAGCCGAGGAAGTCTGCACAGAAGAAAATGGTGTGAAAAAGGTCTAAGCCGAAGATATCAGCTCCATGGTAGTTGAAGGCATCTGCACTGTAAAGGCAAAGGTCTGGCCCGAAGGGTATAGTGCCATAGTGGAAAGTGTCTTCACTGGCAATAAGGACGGTGCTGAGGACGACTGCACCAAAGTACATGTTGGTGTCGAAAAAGTCTGCTCCATGGAGTACAGAAGAGTCATACGTGGAACCGAAGGTGACTGTACCGACGGTGCCGAAGAGGACTGAACCTGTATTGACAGTGTCGTAAGGGGTTGTGACAGAACTACAGGAACCATAGTTGTTTGCACAGGGGAACTCTGGTGCCAATATCAATAAAGGAGACATGGCTGTGGTTAAGATCATTTGGGGTGGTGCCGAGCCTGGAGCCGACAGGGTCACAGGTGGTAGCGCTGGAGTAGTAAACAATTTCACCTTCTTGTGAGTCGACTCCCTACGATCTCCAGAGGGAGAAGTAGGGAGTGACTTTGATGAAGAACGCCTTGTGCGGGGTTTAACAGGGGGGGGGGGGGGCGAGTCCTCCGACTCAGAAATAGCCTCTGAGAAAGGAGACTTGAGGAGACCTTTCAAAATTAACTTATTCTTCCACTCGTTGAGAGTCCTGGTAGAGAAGTTTCTACAGATCCCACACGGAGGATCTACAGTCAAGTTGGAGATATTAAGTCAACAGACACACAAGTCATGGCCATCGGAAAGCGGCAACTTATGGATGCAATCCTTGCACTGCTTGAAACCAATGGAACTTTTCTTATCTGACATAGCTGTTGTGGAGAAGAAGCACAGTAGCAAAAGGTAGAATAAAGGGCTACCCAAGAAAAGGGTAAAAAGAGAAAAGGAAGGATTACCAATGATGGTAATGGAGAATTACCACATGGTAAGAAAAGAGGGTAATAAAGGGAAAGGCCAAAGGGTGGGAGTCTGAAGTGTGCGATAGGGTAGGAAAATATTAGAATAAACTTTTGAGAAAATTTTAGAGTAATAACATATATACTGTCAAAAAATTAGACACTTAGCTGAGGGAGTGGCTAGACGTGGCTGTTCAGCAATGCGGCAAATGAGATCTGAGGTAACAGGGAGCAGAGCATTCTGGGTAGGACCTTGGCTTGAGAGTTTTTGGCTGACGCGAGTTTGATATTGGCTGGCTCGGTTCCAAGGACGGAACCTATAACCCATCGGTAAGGAATGAACGAAGATTAATATCAGATCAGACTATTTTGCTGTTTGGTAAAGGTGAACACAGAAGACCAAATAACTGCCTATAGTATATTTCTAGAGTCCACCCATTTCAAGTATCCAAAGCATTGGTAGACTGCGCCCTGACCTTGCCTGAAGTACCTTGAGTAACAAAAAGCAACAACATGAGACAGCCACTTAGAAGTTTTTTTGTTTTGACACTGATTGTCCCTTATTCTTATCTTCATAGGAAATAAACAACTGATTAGACAGTCTGAGGGTTCTTGTCCTGTCATCATAGTAGGTCAGTTGCCTCTGGACATCCAGAGTGTGCAGAATACCTTCTCCTCTACTTTATGGTTCTGGAAACAGGGAGATGAATGACCTTGCTCACAGTAAACTCAAACTACTGCAGGCATAAAGGAAAGATTTGTTCTCAAAGTTACCATACCTTTGTGAAGGGTGAGATAGGGCTGAATCATCATAAGAACTTGCAACTCAGACACTCTCCTTACAGAAGTCAGAGTAATAAGCAACACTGCTTTCCAAGATAAAACTTTAAATCAGCCTGATGAACAAGTTTAAAAGGAAAATGTGTAAGGGTCCCCAGCACAAAAATCAGACGTAAATGGATGGATATATAAAACCTCTTTCAAAAAACATTTGACTTGAGGCAGGTTAGAAAGGGGGGACTATGGACAGACAAGAAGATGGCCAAGAGATGAACCTTAAGAGAAGAGTAAGAAAGGCCAGAGGATAACTCAGACAAATGCTTCAGAACCAGAAGCACAAAGGATCATGCCTCTCTTTGGCACAAGCAACAAAATTTTACTCATGTAGCCAACAATTATTTAGTAGTAACATGTTTCATAGCCTCCTTTAACACCCGCTGTATATCCTCAGAAAACAGGGGTGCCTAAATGTATTTACAATTCAATCTTCTTGACATTGAGTTGCAGAAACTGAAGACTGGGATGTACCAAACAACCCTGTCCTATGTGAACTAGTCCATCTAGTGAAAAAGACTGTGGTAACTACTCTTGGCCAATTTGACAAGAAGGGAGGGCAGTGTTGCTTGGGCCAAAATGAAGTTACCAGAATCATTCTTGGGGGGTTATTCTGAATATTTAAAAGAACCTGGTTTTCAGACGAATGGGTGGAAAGGCATAACAGGAATATTCCCATCCATGGGAATGAAAAAGGACTGGTCTTCCAGGACTTTCTGCAATAATTTCTTTAACTGTCGGTTGTGAATGCAGGTAAACAGATTTACTTGAGGTGTTTCTCCACAGCTGGATCAATTCCTGGAAAGTTCTGGAATGTAACTTTCATTGTAAGGAGGGGGTCTGTCCTGCCCCTGCTCAGCTTATCTCCTATTGCGTTCTGCTATGACGGAATAAGAGTAGCTTAGAGGGTCAGACTGTGTTGACTTGAAAGTTCCCAGGTTACCTTCCCTAGTCTGCAAAGGGGCTAGAATCTAGTTCCCATGTTTATGTACTATGTAACTACAAAGTTAGTGTGTGATTATTAGTAGATGGCCTGGAATCCAAAGATGGTTCAGAGATTTGAGAGAATGTATTAGTACCACCATTTGTTTTGACATCTGTGTACTTTAATTTGTCCTATCTGTTCCACAGACCCTGAGCTTTCACCTCCTTTGATACAGTCCCTCGAGGAAAGTCTGAGGCATCTGTGGTTACAGACTGAGTTGGGTGCCAGAAGGGAAAATGAGAGACCTGGATTAAGTGAAAACTAATACAACCACCAGAGTAACTTCCTATTCACATACACCCCAGCACTGGTATTTGAAAAGATAAATGGTGAAGGTGTTGACTCCACATTACTTTGAACCATTTGAGTTTTCCTCATGTGAGGTCTGAACAAAGGAATCCTAATGTGCTTCCTACAAATGCCAGTGTCTTGCTACCTACAAATGCCAGTGTCTTGCTAGAAAATGTCAGCAAACCATTCCTCGGAATATTGCATTTTGTCCTGAGGGGGAAAAAGTCATCATAAGGGGTGTAACCAAAAGACATCCCAGAAACACCAAGACAGAATGAGAAAAGATTTCTCTATGATCACGTGAAAACTCAGACTAAGAAATTACTTTTTTTTTCCAAGCCAGGGACTCTTGATAATTTGTAAAACAGTCAGCAAAAATAAGGCAGTCATCTAAATATGGAAAATGTGAATGTCCTGCAATCTGCAGTAAGCTATTAATGGAAGCAATGCATTTTGTGACAACCCATCCAAAAGTAAAACAATGAACTGAAAATGTAAATCTGACTGAAAAACATACAAATTATCTAAGAATTGTAATGTGATGACAAGCATCTTTTAAATCTAAAGTTACTAGAAAATTGAGAGGTGGAATAGGAGGTAACAGACTACAGCAAAAATATTTTTTTTTAATTCTGTGATTTTGATGTGAAGATTTAGAAAATAAATATCCAGGACATGTCTCATAAGTTCCTTTTTTCTTTAACACCAGAAATACCCTAAAATAGAGCTGTTTCGCTAGTTTATTTAGGAGAACATGTTGCTTAACCCCTTAAGATAGCATTTGATCTATAATAGGAAGTAACAGGGTGTTCTAATTGGACAAAGGAATCCCTTGAAAAGCAGGATGGGAGTCCTACTACCAGTTGTAGCCTTTCTGAGTGATTCTCAGAACCCAAGTGTCGGAGACTGACTGTCGCCACAGGGAAGTGAAGATCTCACTGGCAAGCTTTATTGGAATGCTAGGGTGGGAAGGAGGAAGAGAAACACGATGGTGCATACAGTCAGTCTGCTTTTTTAGATTTTTTTCTGGTTCTGGGAGGATTCTCCCTTTTCTGAGTGTTATTGAAATTGCTTTCTGAAATGCTTTTTGCCTGCGTTTTGATAGGACTGATTCTGTTTTCTGTAAAATTAAAGGAAAGGTTTCTACTGTATTTTGGAATGGAGGGTTGACAAAAAAAATGTGTAACCCCCGAATTAACTTTCTCTCATCAAATCTTTCAAGAATCTCAGAAGAGGAAGGGCCAAAATAATACATCTTTACCAAAGGGGGTATTCAGAAACTCAGCTTTAACATCCTTTGGTAAATTCTAAGAACTTAGCCAGGCAAATCTCATTACTGACAGAGTAGCTGCTGCTGCTGTGGGAACATTATTAGCAGTATCAGAAGAGTATTTTACAGAGTGGTTACTGGAGGCATAGAAGATATTAAAAAATTCAGAGGTGCCTTAGTCTCAGGAGAAAAGTGGTCAGCAATTAACATTCTCATATTGCAAAGGAAGCCAGCAGGAATTTAGGCATGCAAATTTGACAATGCACTAAGGTGGAAGAAGTATAAACGTTCTTCCCAAACCTATCAAAGACTTCTGTTTTTGTTAGAAGGAGTAGGGTAAGCTGCAAATAATGTTTGGCAGAAGATAGTTCTGACAGAGAAATCACTGCAGGGCCTAATTTAGGGTCTAAAAATTAAAGAAATTTGGGTGTCTGAGGAACTTTATATAATTTACCAGACTTAATGGGGGCAGGTGTCATTCAGGCAAACTGCTGGCTGCACAGAATGCATCCTGTAATGCCAGCAAAACAGGACCAAAAAAAGTACAGTTGTGTACACTTACCATAAATGTGGATGTTCAAATGTATTCACTGTTGCAGTCATCCTCTGTGGGTTATCCCTGCTGTGGTAGCCCTCGGCTGGCACGAACACCAGAGTCAATACTTTTCTGCATCAGCTGCAGTTGCCTGAAGTCTGATGTCAGGTTGTCAATGCTATAAAGCAAGGCAGCCGACATCATTACATCAGTTTTTCTTGCCCTAACCAGTCAGAAGCACAATGAAATAAGGTAAAGTGGTCCTGGTGGCTAAAAGCCACGGTGGGAAGCTTATGTCCCCCTAGGGAAAGAGGATATAAGGGGGATAGAGGGAGGGAAAACAGGACAGCAACAGTGAATACTCTTGAACATCTACATTTATGGTAAGTGTACACAACTGTACTATGTTCTTTGTGTTTCACTGCTGCAGTCATCACCTGTGGGAGGATTCTCAAAGCTGAGGAGAGGGGTGGAAGGATAGGTTAGAGCCCTAGGCATGGGTCAGCAAGCCTTGCAGAACTGCAGAGGCAAACCTTGCCCTAGACTTAGAAAAAAAGAGGTAATGCTTTGTAAAGGTATGGACAGAGGTCCAGGTGGCAGCTTCCAAGATGGCCCTGGTGGTTACTCCTCTGAGGTAGGCTGTGGAAGTGGAGGCTGCCCAGGTAGAATGGGTACGAATAGACTAAGGGGGGATTTCCCATGTAGTCTGTAGCTGGAATGGATACACTGTGATATCCATTTGGAAATGGTTTGCTTGGAAATGGGCTTTCCCTCTGCCCTGGGGCAAAGCTGACACGCAGCTGGTCTGTTTTTCTGAAGGGTTTTGTAAAGTCCAGGAAGTATCTGAGTTGTCCGTGCATGTCTAGCGAGTGCAGAATTCTTTCCCCCTTGTTTTGAGGGTTGGGAAAGAAGGTGGGTAGGTGTATGGCCTGGATGAAGGTCACATCAGATACCACCTTGGGCATAAAGGAAGGGTTAGTCCTCAGGGAGACCCTGTCTGCATGGAAAATGGTGAAGGGCTCAACAGCCACGAGTGCCTGAAGTTCTGAAACCCTTCTGGCTGAGGTGACAGCTAGTAGGAAGGCAGTCTTCCAGGAGAGATATTTAAATTCTGCTGAAGGAGCAGGTTCGAATGGAGGTAAGGTTAGTTTAAGCAGCAGGTTCGAATGGAGATAAGGTTAGTTTTTCTAAAACATAATTCAGGTCCCAGGCTGGCATGGGAGGCCTTCTGGGAGGTCTGGTATTAGAAGCCCCTCTGAGGAGTTGTTTAATCAAAGGATGTGAGAAGAGAGTATGATCTGAATCGAAATGCGCTAAAATGGCTAAGACATGGATTTTAACAAAGGAGAGGCCACTACTGAGTAACTAGACTAGGTAGTCCAGGATAAGAGGGATGGAAGGGTGTGAGGTACTGCCCCCTCTGGACTGGCTCCAGGAGCAGAATCTTTTTCATTTCCCTGCTTAAGATTTTCTGGTGCTGGGCCTTCTGGCCTCTGTGATAATGTCTAGGACCTGTTTGGTTAACAGGGGCCCCTTGTTTGCTTTTAAAGTATTAGACATGCTGAAAGACTGAGAGTCTGCAAGTCTGGGTGCAGGATCCCCCCCCCACCTGGGTCAAGAGGTCTGAGGGGCTGTAAAGGGAGGCTGTGCAGTAAGCGGCAACAATGTTGTCTAAGCCAATCTGGAGCAATGAGGATGGCCTTAGGTCTCTTCTCCCTTATTTTGATCAGTAACTAGGGAATAAGAGGCAGAGGAGGGAACGTGTACACATAGAGTGAGTTCCAGGGGAAGGTCAAGGCATCGACCTTCCACACTAGGGGGTGATGCTCCCTAGTACAGAATTTTTTCAGCTGGTGCTTGAGATCGAAGCAAAGAGATCCACCTCTGGAGCTCCCCACTTCTGAGTGACTGATTTGCAGAAATATTTTTCTGTGGCTCTGCCATTTGTGGGGGTCCAGTAAGTTTCTGCTTAGGTGGTCTGCCAGGGTGTTGTTGACCCCAGGTAGGTATTGGGCAATTAGGTGTAGACCCATGGAGGAGGCTGTCAGCCAGTGGTTCATGGCTAGCCTGCACAGAGCGTAAGATTGGGTCCCCCCCATTTGTTAATATATCACATTACTGTGGTGTTATCTGTTTTTATAAGGAGACCCCCTGGCCCGAGATGGAGTTTGAAGGATGTGGGAGCCTTTTGTACTGCCATAATTTCTTTCTCACTGATATGTAAGGGAAGGTGCTGGGCATCCCAAAGACCTTGGGTGCACCTGCCAGCTAGGTGAGAGGACAAGCAATGTCTAAGTTGTTGGTAGTTTTGGTCTAGCTGGCAGGGCGAAGGAAGAAGGGAAGACCCCTTTTCTTGGCACAGGCCCCTGCCCACCAGAGAAACTCAGCCCTTATACATGGGATCAGAGGGAGAGAGGTCTGTGCTGGCACCAAAGGTTCTTTAGATACCACTGAAGTTTTCTCATGTGAAGCCTGGCCAGAGGAATTAGAAGGATGCAAGATGCCATGTATCCCAGGGATTTCAGAACTTCCTCGCAGTGAGGTGACTTCTGGAAGCCAGCTGGGTAATGTAGACAGGCAGAAAGCTCTGCTTTTCTGGGGATACGAAGGCCATTTGGGATGCTGTGTCTAGCAGTGCTCCCAAGAAAATGATCTTCCTGGAGGAGGTTTGCTTTGATTTCTTCTTGTTGATGGTGAACCCTAAGGAAGTTAGGAGAGTTTTGACAAAGAGAAGGTCCTGGAGCAGCTTTTCTTTGCAATCTGCCTGAATGAGGCAGTTGTCCAGATAAGGGTAAATCTGTATATTTCTCTGTCTGCAAAATGCTATGGACAGGGTTAAGCATTTGGTGAATACTCTGGTTGCAGTAGATAAGCCAAAGGGTAGCGCCGAGAACTGAAAGTGTTGTGAGCCTGCTCTGAAGCACAGGAATTTTCTGTAGGATTCTCTTATGGGGATGTGGAGGTAAGCATCTTTTAGGTCTAGGGTCACTAGCCAGGCATTTTTGTCAGCATAGGCAGCAGCTGCTGCAAAGTTAGCTTTTTGAATCTGGGGACCACCAGGGAGGTGTTCAGAGTGGATAGATCCAGGATGGGATCCCCAAGTGCCCTCTTTTCTGGGAAGAAGGAATAGTCTGGAATAAAAGCCTTTACCTGTTTGATCTGACGGGACAGGTTCTACTGCCCCCTGGGATATGAGAGTTTGGACCTGTTTCAATGCCTCTGCCCACTGATTTGGGGGCAAGTCTGAGTACCATCTTGGAATTGGGAGATCACTGAAAGAGAATTTGTATCCCTGAAAAATTATCTTTAAGACCCATTGGCCCTTTGCTACAGAAAACCAATTTTCTTTGCAGAGGGAGAACCTTCCTCCTAGCTTTTGATGAGTGAAGGGATGGCAGAGGGGGAGTCATTGGGAGTTTTTGCTATAGAAGGGTGGCTTAGAACTCCCTGCCTTTGGGGCAGGAGAGGTCCACAGTTTGCTTCTCTGCTGGCCCTGAGATAGGGGCCTGGATAGTCTGTCCCTGCGGGGCTTACCTTGGCCCTGTCTGCTACGCGCAGGGAAGGACCAGTGCTTAGAGAGAAAGTTCCTGCTGAGCCTGGGAGGCTGAACCTGTACAAAATCTTTTACTGTTTGCATAGATCTTCCTTTGTCTTCCATCTTTTTAAGCACCTCTTCTGCTTTTACTCCAAATAAGCGGCCCTTATCCAGGGGTGCATCAATTAGTTTAGACTTGACATGATCAGGGAGAGATTGTTCCTTCAACCATGCATGTTGCCTAATGACAGATCCTGAAACTGCTGCCCTGCTAGAGGCATCTAGGGCATCATATCCACAATGTAATGAGTGTATGGCCACTTGACAAGCAGAGTGCAGTAAATCTGCTAATTCTTTCGAATTGGCACAGTTAGGAAAGGTAGAAATCTTCTGTTTTAATAGTTCCAAAGTGTGTTGTTGATATTTTAACATATGGAACTAACAGTGGAGTGCTCTGATAGCTAAGGTTGCAGAGGTGTATACCTTTTTGCCCCATCTGTCCAGAGCTCTTGTATCCTTGTCAGAAGGAATAGGATTCTTGGCAGAACTAGTTTTAGCTCCTTTAGGTCCCTGTGTAATGACCTCTGGGTCTGCAGCAGGATTTCTGAACAGGTATTTGTGAGAATCTGGTACTCTGTAATACCAGTTAGGTTTACTGGGAGCAGGTGGGAGGGCGTCAGGGACTAAGTTGTATTCATGGAAATCATCATCCACCACTTCTAAAATAGGGGGGATGGCCAGGCTGTCTGTGCTGGGGCAGGTCCAGAAACACTCTAAGTCTTTTCTTAGACTGGGGGAAATCCTGAGATTCCCATTGGAAATCTTCCCTGAGGGTGTGAAGGGTTTCCCCAAAGGAAAGGTCTTCTGGAGGAGAGGCAGAAAGGATGGAGCCTTCTGCATCTGAATCCTTATAAGCAGTCAGAGGTGGTTGTTCCTCTTCAAAATCTGAATAGTCAGATTTCTCAGAATCCTGTTCTGTCAATTTCTGGAGAAGGGTGCCTTTTCCTTTTAGAAGTTGTGGCCTGACTACCCCGGATAAGGGAGATGAGATCCTCCACCATTTTAAGCATCTGTACTTGGGGTGGTGGAGCAGGAGCAAGATGGTGGCTAGAAGCAGATTTTCTAGGAGTGGTATCCATCGGTCTGAGAGAAACGTTAGTCGGATGAGAAGATGCTGTTTTTTTTGTCTAGATTTGGTAGTGCAAAAGGCCTCCTTGGAAGCCGGTGCCTGCGTTGCGGCTCTGGACCCGACCGAGGTAGAGACAGCCAAAGGCTCGGAAGATGAAGAAATTTCTGCGGCATACTGGACTCCGAAAGGGTCTCAGTAGAGACCTGCACAGATATCGAGTCAGGCATCAGGGACTGCAAAAGCGCCTCACTGAATTCTGGAGAACTGACGACCTGCTTAGCGGTAGAGTCATCAGAAGGCTTAGCCTTGTGTGGTCTGTCTCTATTTTTATCTCTGCATTTTTTTCAGAATGTCCACGGATTGTTGGCTGACAGACGCCATTTCAGAATGTGAGGATGGAACATGAAAATAACTGTCTACAATAAGAGCTCTACAGCAAATGATTCTCACGTTAAAGAGGGCACAGAACCAGCAATGGGGGACATCATGGTCTGGGCCTAAACAAGTGACGTAGTAAGAATGGAAGTTTTGGTGTGGGATCTACTTTCCAGAGGCAAGACAATTGTTAAATTTTTCAGACATTGGTTAGTGCAAGAAAAAAGGTCCCCAATGGAATACCTAGCTTTAGATGATTTCAGCTGAAATTCAAACTCTGGTAGCAAGCGAATGACCGGCACTTGTGCGAACTGCTTATGCTATGGGCACAACGGCAAGAAAGACTGATGTAATGATGTTGGCTGCCTTGCTTTACAGCACTGATGACCTGACGTCAGACTATAGGCGACTGCAGCCAACACAGAAAAACACTGACTCTGGTATTCAGACCGGCCGAGGGCTACCACAGCAGGGATAACCCACAGATGATGACTGCAAAAGTGAAATGTGAAGAACATCAGCAAGTTGAGGGAAACCTACCTATACTAAATCATAGTACATTTACTGGGATTCTGGTATTTGTTTTTGCTTCCACTCAAATACTTCCTTCATTCTGGAAACGGTATCAAAAAAGGATACCTCTTCAGGTGGGGAATCTGAAAGGAACAACTTTCCTTAGAGTCAGCTTCCCCATTTTGTGGAGTAGAAACTGGAGAATCACAACCCAAGTCTCATTACTGTCCCTCAGACGGAAGTAGAATCTGAGACAGGAAATTTTTCTTTTCCTTTTTAAATTTAGGAAAAAAATGTAAAAACTAAAAGGCTTGAAATAAACCTTTAGCAAAACCCAGCCAATCCTCCTTGGCTGTCCTAGGTGATACAGGTTGTTGTGTCTTTTGGTTTTTCCCGGTTAGGGGTCGCCACAGCGGAACTCCGGTCCGCTAATGATTGGTAGTTGATTTTTATGTGCCAAGTTACCAGCCCTGACACACAATCTTCAACAAAGGTACACCCATTCACGCATGTCTCCACGCAGAAGACGCTCTAGCTGTGAATCGAACCGGACAGCATCTTACTGTGAGGCGACAACGCTACTGCAGCACCACCACCACGGGTGTCCTAGGTGATACAGGTAAAGACAAATTACCAACTTTAAAATTTCCTTTTCTTGAGAAAGCCCTTCACTTTATTTAAAAGAAAAAAAAAAAAAAAAAAAAAAGCATCCTGTTGAATTGCTCTTTCCCTGGGAATGAAGTTACTTGGAGTGGCTTTACGAAACAATGTCCACTTCCTCTGCATGATACCAACAACAGTGGTTCACCATTGTCCAAAGAGTACAGCTGAACAGTCACAGAGGACATGCTTATCTATCATTCCTTAATGGCTTCTCAAGCAGCAACATCAGAGGGACCAAGAAAAAGCGATGCGTAACCTGAAGTAACTGGAATGGCCACAGCAGTGTCACTCATTGCAGACTGAGGGGAAGAGGAGGTCAGCTTCAAAAAAGAAGACTTCTGTACGACTTTTCTAAGGGCAGGGGATTGTGGGCACGGAAGAAGTTCGAGCCTGGAAGCTGAAGTTTGTAGAAGACGGCCAAGATGGATCTGAAGATTGGATATGTAACCCATTAGTGAAACAGAATGAGGAGGACAACATCAGATTCTGTAGTTTACCCTGTCAGGTACTGTTGTCAATTTTAGACGGGAAATTAATCTTGCTAATATCAAGAACACAGCAGCAGACATAAAAAAAAGAGAATGCTGTGGAACCTTTTTTCCATTGTTTTTACTGTAGAGGGGAGGAGAATTTAACGTGCCCCTTTCATAGCAAAACAAAGGAATTAGATCAGTCAGGGGTTTAAAGTCAATCGTCAACTCTTCTGACAAATTTACATCAGCAGCAATACAGTATTGAAATTCTAAGCTTTAAAATAACCATTTATATGTTAAGAAAACTTAAATGTAGTATAAAAGATTTCTGTGATATTTAGAGAAAAGTCAGAAAATGTTTTTTCATGTGAAGTATCAATGCATTTAACATTTTCAAGCCCCCCCCCCCCCCCCTTCAAAACACACAGGACAGAAGTGCAAAAAAAGAGACCAGCCCTACCAACTAGGTGCACTGATACTGTTCATAAAAAGATCTTTTATGTTTTTACATTCTTCCAGAGGGGGTGCATACCTTGTACATGCAGATCCATGGTAAGAGATTCCCACTGACTTTGAGTCAGTCCTTAAGAGTGCATGAGCATTTTTAGCCCACAAGGGAAATTTAACAACTGATGGCAACCATAATATACAGCTGAATTTACTTTAATGTATGTGTACTATGTGCTTTTGCATTAAAAAACATTTAGAAAAGGAAATCGGAAGTACTTAAATGCGTGTGTGCACACACACGTGCATTTAAACACAGTATTGCATCCCACATACAATAATCTACATGCTACATACATTTTAATACACACACACTCGTATGCCTTTGTACACATGTATTTTGTACACACACACACACAGGATATAAAAAGTTTACACACCC
This sequence comes from Protopterus annectens, assembly GCF_019279795.1. Classification (NCBI taxonomy): domain Eukaryota; kingdom Metazoa; phylum Chordata; order Ceratodontiformes; family Protopteridae; genus Protopterus; species Protopterus annectens. Next base: position 507,822,569 of record NC_056728.1, on the reverse strand, counting down.
CTGTTAAAATGCCAGGTTTTTGTGCTATAAAAAATGAGACCACAATAAATCATTTCAAAACTTTTCCCACCTTTAATGTGACCTATAAACTGTACAATTCAATTGAAAAACAAATCTATTAGGGGGAAAGTATAAAAAAAAAAATTGTACAATAAGCTGGTTGCATATGTATGCACACCCCTGAACTAATACTTTGTTGAAGCACCTTTTGATTTAATTACAGCATTCAGTGTTCTTGGGTACACACCTGCCATCAATTAAAGAGGCTCTGATTAACCCCAAATAAAGTTCAGCTGTCCTAGTTGGATTTTCTTGACATTTACTCAGTTGCCTGCTACAGCAAAACCCATGGTTCACAGAAAGCTTACAAGGCATCAAAGGGATCTCACTGTTGAAAAGTATTAGCCAGGAGAAGGGTACCAAAAAATTTTTCACAGCACTGGATATACCATGGAACACAGTGAAGACAGTCATCAAAAGGTGAAGAAAATATGAGACAACAGTGACGTTGCAAAGAACTGGATGTCCCTCCAAAATTTATGAAAAGACGAGATGAAAACTGGTCAGGAAGGCTGCCAAGAGACCGACAGCAACACTGAAGGAGTTGCAGGAATTTCTGGCAAGTATGGGCTGTGTACCACATGTGACAACTATTTCACATATTTCTCCATATGTCTGGACTATGGGGTAGGGGTGCAAGATGGAAGCCTGTTCTTACTCAGAAAAACATCCAGGCCCGGATAAAATTTGCAAAACAATACCTTGAGTCTCCCAAAAGCATGTGGGAAAATGTGTTATCGTCTGATGCTACCAAGGTTGAACTTTTTGGCAACAATTCCAAAAGATTAGTTTGCCTCAAAAACAACACTTCACATCCCCATGGTGAAGCATGGTGGTGGCAATATCATATTTTGGGGTTGCTTTTCTTCAGCTGGAACTGGGGCTTTAGTCAAGGTGGAGGGAATTATGAACAGTTCCAAATACCAGTAACTTTTGGCCCAAAACCTTCAGGCGTCTGCTAGAAAGCTGAAGATGAAGAGGAATTTTACCTTTCAGTACAACAATGACCCCAATCATACATCCAAATCAACAAAAGAATGGCTTCACCAGAAGGAAATTAAAGTTTTGGAATGGAACAACTAGAGAACAGACCTGAATCCAATAGAAAATCTGTGGGGTGACCTGAAGAGAGCTGTGCACAAGAGATGCCCTCATAATCTGACAGATTTGGAGCACTTTTGCAAGGAAGAGTGGGCAAATATTGCCAAGTCAAGATGTGCTATGCTGATAGACTTCTACTCAAGAAGACTGAATGCTGTAATTAAATCAAAAGGTTCTTCAACAAAGTATTAGTTGAAGGGTATGCACACTTATGCAAACAGCTTATTGTACATTTTTTATTTTTTCCCTAACAGATTTGTTTGTTTTTCAATTGAATTGTATATGGGTGTGTGTGCAATATGAGTGCGTACAATTCATTACTTATAATAAACATAGTAGAGTTAAGCATTATTAATGTATACATTCTAGTAAATCTTGCTTAATGCTTTTCTTGGTCACTGTCCACATAGGCTATGTGCTGCACATGCATTCTTGGTCAATGTCTTTATGTCAGTATATTTTTTTTTGTAGTACTAAGTGCATTTAATACTTGTTGCGATCTTTGCCAATGTAGCCCAAGTCATGGCTGAAGTGTCCTGGGTCCAGTTCACTTTCCTGGTTACCAAAGTATAAATAAATACGAAATACAAAAAAGGGTGAACATGACAGAAATAATTAAGAAACAAAAGCACATTTTAATTCTGCATCCTTCATGAGAGAGGGGAAAAAACTTCCCACTGAAGGCACTGGGAAGTAGCAGACAGACTTAGTTTGGAGTCCTACTACTTATGATACAGCAAAGATCATTTACGGCAATGAGAGTTTTCACACCTCAGCATGAGTAGTGGGGGGAAGGTCTGTTAATTCTTTAAGAACTATACACAATCCCATTGCAAAAGTCTGCTACTTACCTACTTTCTTTTGTTGGAAGTAGCTAACAGCTATTTATAGCATAGAACAAGCTCTGAAAGACGCATACATGAGGCTCAGTCATGGAAACACAGAAGTAGCTCTGTTACAGAAGGTGTGTTTAAATGGCAGTGCTTCACAGTCTTGCCATTATATCGTAATGGCATCAGAAAACACCACCACTTCCTTATGCCCCAGTTCCAGCTGAAGAAAAGCAACCCCAAAATATACTGACATAAAGACATTGACAAGATTGTATGTGCAGCACATAGCCTATGTGGACAGTGACCAAGAAAAACATTAAGCAAGATTTACTAGAATGTATACATTAGTAATGCTTAAAGAAATCCCAATCCCTCTGAGCTACACGCTCTAGGGACCTAAATCTTGTCACCGCAATAAACAGGACATGCTGGAGGGAAAGATTCCTGTCCCAGAGACTTCCCATACTCTGGAACAGGCTACCCATCTATGTCAAGCAAAGTTCTTCATTAGCACTCTTCAAGAAAAATCTTGATGAGTGGATGGGAAATAGGAAATACACCCCAGGGATCACTTTTGTGTCTCTGCTCGACAGTGGTGCAGGAAAATAACTTTCTTGGGTGGCGTAAGCCAGGGAACCTTGTTGGCTAGGCTTACATAGGCCTTTGGGCCGATAACCTAATACCTACCTATGAACCTATGAACTCGTACAAAGAGGACTTGAAATGTATTCTGGGAAGAAGGAATGAAAGAAAGAAAAAGTACAGTTTTGTACCTACCATAAATGTAGATGTCCGATAGATATGCAACTGCAGTCCTGACATATGGGTTGTCCTGCCTCAGGCAGCCCTTCGGTCGGCCGGATTCCAAAGTCTGGGTCCGGCGTCGGCTGATGTCGCCTCTTCCCCGACGTCAGAGTGGCTGGGGTATAAAAGCATCAGCCAACGCCATCTTCTTCAGTCTTTCTTGCCCCAGATGCCAGGTGCCCTCCAAGGAAGGCTAAATTTAGAGAATGGATAAAATTTCCAGACATGCACAACAGTAATAAACAGATACACCATAACAGATATCCCCAGCTAATTTGGAAAAAAGGGGGAGTGGACCCAAACAAGAGAATTACAGAGGGGTAGGAGGGAGGGAAAACCTGACTGCAGTTGCATATCTATCGGACATCTACATTTATGGTAGGTACAAAACTGTACTATGTCCTTCAAGAATGCAACTGCAGTCCTGACATATGGGTTGAATACCATAGCCAAGCTGGGGGTGGTAGGATCTAAGATAAGGATGGTGTAGCTAAAATGCCCTGCAGGACTGCAGAAGCAAAGCCTGCTCGGGATCTGGAATATAAAGGCAGGTTGTAATGTTTGGAAAATGTATGCACGGAGCTCCATGTAGCAGCTTCTAGAATGTCCTTTGTAGCCACCCCTCTTAGAAAGGCTGTGGAGGTGGCTGTAGCTCTGGTGGAGTGTGGCCTGATATTGGCTGGCACACCTTTTCCATGGAAAGAGTAGCAGAATCTGATGCAGTTTCCAATCCATTTTGAAATTGTTTGTTTGGAAATTGCCTTTCCTTGTACTTCAGCAGCATAAGCGACAAATAGTTGGTCAGACTTTCTGTTGGCCTTTGTTCTGTCCAAGTAGTAGCGCAATTGTCTGTGTATGTCCAAGGTGTGCAGAAGCTTTTCTCCTTTATTTTGAGGATTGGGAAAGAAAGTAGGCAGGTGAATTGCTTGATTTAGAGAAACCCTGGATATCACTTTTTGCATGAATGAAGGACTGGTTCTTAAAGAGACTCTGTCCTGATGAAAAATGAAAAATGGAGATACTGCCATGAGGGCCTGTATCTCCGAGACTCTTCTTGCTGAAGTAATTGCCAACAGGAAAACTGTTTTCCAGGAGAGAAATTGCAATTCTGAAGATGCTGCTGGCTCAAAAGGAGGAAAAGTTAATTTTTCCAAGACGAAGTTGAGGTCCCATGCAGGCACTGGTGGTTTTCTTGGAGGTTTGATATTCTTTATCCCTCTTAGAAACTGTCTTAGCAAAGGATGTGAAAACACAGGTGGATCACAGTTGTATTTTGCTGAAATTGCTGAAGCGTGTATTTTTATGGAAGAATATGAAAGGCCATTGTGAAGCATTTCTGCCAAGTATTCTAGTATCTGTGGGATGCTCATTACTGATGCATCCTGACCCTTGTTGGCATTCCAGATGTTGAATCTCTTCCATTTGGCTGAATAAGTTTTTCTGGTGGAAGGCCTGCGTGCTTCCAGTAAGATCTTTTGAACTTTTTTGGAGAGAGAGATATGGGGAGAAGTCATGGAACCCTCCAAGCTGTCAGTTGCAATGTTTTCAGGTTGGGATGAACAGTCCTGTAATTGTGCTGAGTTATAAGCAGAGGCCATTGAGGCAGGGGCCACGGCTTGGTGCGAGTTATGCTCCTTAGTAATGGATACCAGTGCTGTCTTGGCCAGTCTGGAGCTATCAAAATGCCTTTCGGTTGTTCTGCTTTGATCTTCAGTAACACCTTGGTCATTAATGGTAGAGGTGGGAATGCATATATTGTTAGAGAATTCCAGCTGAAGGAGAGAGCATCCATTCTCCAGGCTTGAGGATGGTGTGTCCTTGAGCAGAACTTCTTCAGATGATGATTGAGGTGTGAGGCAAAGAGATCTATGTCCGGCCTTCCCCATGCATGAGTTATTTGTGAAAAAATGCCTGGATGCAACATCCATTCGTGCGGGTCCATAATGTTTCTGCTTAGACTGTCCGCCAGAACATTGTCCTTGCCTGGAACAAACTGGGATTGCAACTGTATGTTCAGTTTCAGGGACTTTTCCCAAAGAGTCATTGTTAGTCTGCAGAGGGGGTAAGAATGGGTGCCTCCCTGTTTGTTTATGTACCACATTACAGTGGTGTTGTCTCTGTCTTTATTAGTAGATGACCTTGTTGAAGAAATTTTGCGAAGGCCTCGATTGCATGAATCACTGCCAACATCTCTTTTTGATTGATGTGCAGATGCAATTCCCAGGGTGCCCATTGCCCTTGAATGCATCTGCCATCCGTGTGCGCCCCCCGTCCATGATATGAGGCGTCTGTTGTAATGGTTTGGCTTGCTTGAGGTTTGTTGAAAGACATGCCTTTGTTTAGCTGGCTTGCTTGTGCCCACCACAAAAATTCCTTTTGTAGACATGGAATGAGTGGAATAATTGCTTCTACGTAGTGGCTGTGTTGAGACCATAAACTTTTTAGGTACCATTGTAGTTTTCTCATGTGTAGTCTTGCCAGTGGAATCAGAAGAATGCAAGATGCCATGAAACCCAGGGCCTGCAGGATTTTCCTTGCAGTCATCTGGGTGTGCTTTGCTAGGCTTTTGAAGTAGTCTGGTAATTGTTCTTGTTTTTCTTCTGTGAGGAAAGCCATTCGTGTATTTGTGTCCAGTTTGGCTCCTAGAAAAATTATTTGTTGGGATGGCAGTAGTCTTGATTTTTGAATGTTGACTGTGTATCCCAAAGACTGTAGTAAGTGAATGACATAATCTAAGTTTCTTATCAAGGCTTGCTTGCTGTCCGCTTGTATAAGGCAGTCGTCCAGGTGAGGGTATATTTGTATCCCCTGGAGTCTGCAGTGTGCAATTACTGATGCCAGGCATTTCGTGAATACTCTGGGTGCAGTAGATAAGCCAAAAGGCAATGCTGAGAATTGATAATGCTCTGACCCTGCAAGAAATCTGAGGTATCTTCTGCAGCTGTGTCTGATTGGGACATGCAGGTATGCCTCCTTGAGGTCCAGAGTAACCAGCCAAGACCCCTTGCCCAGCATGGGAAGAAGTTGCTGTAACGTCAGCATTTTGAATTTTGGCACAATGAGAAAAGTGTTTAGAGCGGACAAGTCCAGTATAGGTCTCCATTGCTTTTCTTTCCTTGGAACAAGGAACAGTCTTGAGTAGAATCCCTGGCCTTGTTCCTGAGGAGGAATCTTTTCTATTGCTTTGATTTGTAGCAGCTTTGAAACTTGTATGAGTGCCTCTGCCCTTTGATTTTGTGGCAGGTTTGGCATGCCTTGTCTTGTTGGTAAGGTATGGAAGTGGAACCTGTAACCTTTGTCTATTATGTCCAAAATCCATTTGCCCTTTGTAAAAACGTGCCAATTTTTTGAAAATAAAGATAATTTTCCGCCTAAAGGTGCTTCTCTTTGAGCCTTGGTCGGCGGTGTCAAAGTCAAGTCATTGTGATTGTCCCTGTGGAGCAGTAGTAGTCCCTGCGCCACTTCTCTGATTAGTTGGTTGCCATTGGCGGCCCCTGTAGGAGCCTCGGTATTGCCCTCTACCTTGAGCATGCCTGTTTTTTCCCCTTTGGAACTTGTCCGTGTCTGGAAAGGACCAATTCTTCGAAGGCCAATTCCTGCTGAACCTTGGTAGCTGAACCTGGAGGAAATCTTTGATTGTTTGTACTGATTTAGCCTTTTCCTCAATTGATTTCAACACACCCTGTGCATTAGCACCAAATAGCTTGTCTTTCCAGAGGTGCATCTAGAAGCTTTACTTTAACATGGCCTGGCAATGTCTGTTCTTTCAACCAAGCATGTCTACGTATGACGGCCCCTGTCATAGCTGCCCTACATGAAGCTTCCAATGCATCATAACCACACTGAAGAAAATGATTGCTAACCTGCTGAGTATTATGTGCCAAATACTGTAAGGCCTTTCTATCTAAAGGCTCAGGAGAGGCTAACTTTTTCTGCAAATCATCCATCAAGAAATCCTGATACTGAAACATATGAAAGAGACAATTAAGTGCCCTCATGTCAAGGGTGGTTGAGGTATAAACTTTTTTACCCCACCTCTCCAGGGACCTAGATTCCCTGTCTGCGGGTAAAGGGTTTTTGGCCATGGAAGTGGCCACTCCTTTGGGCTCCTGAGAAATAGTTTCTAGATCAACAGAGTGGGCCTTAAAGAGATGTTTATGAGTTTCAGGAACCCTGTAATATCTGTCTGGCTTGACAGGAGCAGGAGGGAGAGAATCAGGAGAAGTACTGGAGTCTGAGTACACATCATCCAATACATCTAACACTGGGGGTATAGCTAAAGGCCTGTGCTGGGGTAACTTAAGGAAAGTCCGAAGCCTTTTCCTGGAGTCGGAGAATCCTGGCCCTGCCACTGAAAATGCTCTCTCATGGAGTGGAGAATTTCCCCGAAATAAATATCCTCAGGAGGAGAGGCAGAGGGAATGGATTCATCAGCATCAGAATCCTCGTAGGCCGGGAAGGATTTTTCCTGGGAATCTGAGTGGTCTGACTCACCAGAAGCTTCATCTGAGGAAAGGGTATCTGTCTGGTCAACCCTAGGCCTTTTGTCTGAAGGCGGCTGAGAACCTCTGACTGGATGAGCCTGAGAGCCCCTGAGTAAAGAAATTAGATCAGCAGCTAAAGTCATGATCTGTTTGTCAGAACTGGGACCCTGTGAAAAATATTTAGGAGGGCGAGACTTAGCCTGGCTGGCAGCCTTAGCACGTGTGAAGGCCTTGATGGACATAGACACAGGAGGCCCAGCTGCCCCACGTGCTGGAGTAACTTTGTCCACCGGTATGGTGTCAGGCAAATCTTGGGCTTCGGTTTCAGGAGGAAAATCAACAACCGGCACCGGGGTAGCCTCCGGGACCAAAGTGTGCGGTAAAGCGGTGTCATCGGCCTGGAGCGGTTGAATTACCGCCTCCGAAGAGACCGATGCACTCGCGGTAGGCTTTAGCGTGGTGTCGGAAGAAGTCGCGGGCCGCGAATGTCGGTCCTGGTCCTTCCGTTTTTTGGAAATATGTGCTGTCAGTAGTTCTGACGGCATGATATAGGAGTAATTTCCCCCAAAAAAGTCTTCAGCAAATTCTGCCCGGCGCCTAAGTGTGTGCTTATGGAAGCAAGCACAGGCAGCACAGGCCGAGACGTCGTGGTCTGGGCCGAGACAGGGAAGGCAGTAAGAATGGAAGTCCTTATGAGGTATTTGTTTACCACAAGACAAGCAATTATTAACTTTTGCAGTTTTATCTGACATCGGCTGAGGCAAGAAAAGGTTCCCCAATGGGGTACTTAGCTTTTTGATGACTTCGGTATCTGAAAACACAGGAGCTGGCTGACCGGCACTTGCGAACTGCTTCTGCTTCGGGCACCGCACTGCAAGAAGGACTGAAGAAGATGGCGTCGGCTGATGCTTTTATACCCCAGCCGCTCTGACGTCGGGGAAGAGGCGACATCAGCCGACGCCGGACCCAGACTTTGGAATCCGGCCGACCGAAGGGCTGCCTGAGGCAGGACAACCCATATGTCAGGACTGCAGTTGCATTCTTGAAGGACATCAAGATCATGTTACCAGGTCCCATCTGCCATTTTGAGGAACACACATTAAAATTGTAAAAGAAGCACTTGACATTACTTTTAGGCATTAAAATAGCCCAGAAAACAAATATACAATGAAAAAAATGTTTGAGTTCTAAGGTGAAATTTTCCTTTAAAGGTGGTCACAGACAATAATGAGTCGGTCAAGGGGACCAGCTGGCAGATGACTGAAAACATTTCCTGCACTTGAAGATAATCTAGTCTTCCCATTCTTAAGTGCACTTTTGCTGAAGGAGTCAACAAAGGTTCCTCTTTAAGGCAGGCCATGCACCAGTGCCTGCCATGGGGAGCTATTTTACTACCACACTTGCATTGTCTTAATACCTTTGAATCTTTGCTTTACACTGCAAAACCAAAACAAATGCCCTAAACTGCATGGAACTACCAGTAATTAAAAACTAGTTGTCTGAACTTTAATAAATATACACCAACTGATAAAAAGAGCAAGAACCAAGGATACCACTTTCCAAAACAACTAACTGCTAAAAGCCCTAAAAGGAGAACCACAGTCAAACTTAAAGGATTTTCAGGCAAAAATGCAGCAGAAGAGCAGCAAAGTATAAAACTTTGTCAATTAAGCCGAGCAAAGCAAAGAAAGGGTATAAAACCTAAGGCATATAACAAGCAACAAGCACTAGGGAGGGATGGGAAGGGGAAGGATAAAAAAAAAAAACTTTCAGAGAAAAAAATGGGAAGAACTAACTGGTCAATAACCAGTGAACTACACGCACAGTGCTCTCTGAAGTTCCAACAGCTCAAAACGCAGCATACAGGGGAGTGACTGAGGTTTAAAAGAAGGCAGGATTTGAATGAGCTATGTAATGTTTGACTGACAATGATTGGGTAGATTATAACGGATGTATATTTGCAACTAGAATTGTGTCAGTATGGATTGTGATGTAAAATGCTTGGAACTAGGATTATGTCAATATGATTTGTTTTCATTTATATAAATGTATGATTGACTGCCTTATGTCATACGTGATAATTTAATCAAGATGTTTCTCATTTAAAAAAAACTCAGCAAAACAAATTAAAATTCCAAAATTCAGCTTGATGTCATTTCTTAGGTGTGCATATCAACTGTGACAAAACAGAGCTGAAGATGAAGTAGTTAGGCAAAGCACACTGGGTAAAGTAAAGGGATCCACAACCTGGGGAAGGACTAAGACACTTGGCATCAGAAACCGTCAATGAGGATTTACCTGCTCATCTCAGATCCCAGGTTGTCTTAGGCACAGTCAATGCCAAAACTCCTATGCTGTGAAGCCAGACCAGAACTTTATCTTTCTCTACAGCTGTGTGATTTGTTTCTGGTGGAAAGGATAGTATTTAGTAGGGCCTTTTTTTTTTTTTTTTAATTTTGAACAAATGGCTTAAAATGTGTTTGTACACAGTCTATGCTGTTATCTTTCTCTTCTATTATTTTCAGTACACACTGGGATAGAAGATGAAATAAAAAAATTTCAACTAATGCAGCATTCAGATCTTGGTTACTATTACCAACAGAGAAGGCCCAGGTTGTGAGCCATGCATGTTTTGTTCAAGCTAAAAGTAGCAGCTCAATATAGCATCTATTGTACCATGTCCATACTTCATAATGAATGTACAAACTGTCAGTTTGGTCAGTTCAGATATCTTTCGTATGACAGAAACATAAGAAATGTGCTGACACAGGCTACTAATCTGTTCCAAGATCTCTTCTTAATAACGCACCAATCAGGCTAACCAGTTTATTGTTCTAATGTACAGAATGGCAGATCATACAGTCTGTTAAATCAGAGATTTTAGACAGTCTTTCAGCTGGTAGAATATTTACAACTGCTTCCTTCTTTGATATTTTAAGGGTAGCAGGGTCAGATAAAGGGTTCTTGTATAAAAAAAAAACAATAAACTGTGCCAGGATATGATGGAATATCACAAACATCCTATCAAATCAGTTGGCTTATGTGGCCCTTATTCATAACAGATCCCTCTGACTAGGTTCATCTTCTCCAGCAATCATGCTCTAACATTCTTCTTGGAAGCTCCCAAATTCTAGCTGAACAGGATCTGTGCCAAGGCAAGACAGCATTATGTGCAGAGTACATAACTGCACTTAGCCTCTGATTGAGCTCATTGGTTTGCCTTTAACCACTAATGAGAATAATTTCTGCACATCAAGACACATGTGGCTATAAAATCTATACCACTAACAAATTTACACACACAAAACTGCCCGACTTACAGGAACTCAAACTACCAAGGTTGGAAGGAGGGGGTGTCCAAGTACAGAGGGACAGTAGTGTGCAGCCCATCAAGGAGGGTCCACTTGTGGCTGAATTTATAAGAGAAATGTTGAACTAGATGAAATAACACTACACTAGATCTAGTGTTATGGTAAGTACATAACCTTTCTATTCGATGTTGTCTTCTTCATCTAATTCAACAAATGGGACAGATTCCCAAGCTACTCAAAACCTGGATGGTTTCAAGGATATTTCTGAGGATGGTGAAGTCAATGGATGTACAGGATCTGGACTGTACACCTGACTTATAGTGTGATGCATAGGTATGAACCATACAACAAGTAGAAGCAGCACAAATTTTAACAATGGAAACCCTATTCCTAAAGGCAGTAGAAGTAGCCACCACTCTGGCAGAATGATATTTTAGTTTGAGAGGTAAGGCCAGTCCCATCTTCTCATAAACAAAGGAAATAAGTTGGAAAGTCACCTGGATGGTGTTACTTTGGAAAGTCACTGACCCAATTTAGCTTTCGAGAAGGCAAAGAAGAGTTGATCAGACTTTCTGGTATCCTTTATCCTGTGTAAGTAGAACCTGAGTTGACGACAAACATCTAGCAAAGGTAAGTTATATTCCTCTTAGTTTAAGGACTTTGGGAAAAACAATAGTTTGAATAAGGTTTACTTTAGAGGTCACCTTTGGAAGAAAGTGGGGATTTGTTCTCAAGGATACTCTGACTTTATGAAAAATCAGATATGAAGGTTTGCATGATAAGGCTTGTAACTCCAAGATCCTCCATGCTGATGTGATCACTACCGAAAATACAGTTTTCCGGGAAAGAAATTATAGATCCACTGAAGCAGCAGGCTCAAAGGAAGCTACAGTGAAAGCCTGTTGCAAGATAACATCTCATGACGGAACTGGATCTCTGATTGGAGGTCTTAAAAGAAGGCTTTCAAAAAGGCTTTGGAAATATTCAGGGAAGCAATGGAAGTGTGATTCTGTTCCATATGAAAATTGTAAATGGCTGCCAACTGTACTTTAATAGTTGAAAAACTGAATCCTTTGTGAAACGGTTCTGCCAAAAATTCCAAAATGGATGGAGGAGGCGCCGAGTAAGTGTCTACATCTCTGGAACAATACTACATATTAAATCTTTTCCATTTGCCAAGGTAAACCTTTCTGGTATCTGTTTTTTTGAGGATGACATTTAAATAACTGGGCAGGCAGCCTGGCATTCTTGGCCACCCTTAAAACTGTAGAAACCATGCAGTCAGTTTCAGGATTTTTACATCCTGATGAAGCTGACCAGATGGGCGATACAGAAGGTCTGAATGAGGGTCCAACATTCAAGGTGGATGTGTTAGGTGATGATGCTAGAGGAAGGGGAAACAAAACCTGCCATGACCAAAAGGAGGCAATGAGAATAACACTGGCCTTGCACCTCCTGGCTTTCTGAAAAAGAAGTTATGTCTTACCATAACATTGCATCTGAGTTGTTGACCTTCTTCCAGTCATCACTGATGGGCTCGGTTCTAAGCCCTCGGAACAGTCTTGGCCTAATACCAAGCTCGCATACACCAAAAACTCTCAAGCTAAGCTGCTACCCACAAAGCCCTTCTCCCAGTTACCTCAGATCGAGTTTGCATGCAACATATAGAAGAAAACAGAAAAGAGGCCATTTCTGCACAGAAACTCTGAAAACACCACAAGGTCCCAGAAGATCCACCAGGAGCCTTTGGTGGGGGACGGTGGGAGGGTATGATGACTGGAAGAAGATCAACAACTCAGATGGAACGTTATGGTAAGACAGAACTTCTTTATCTGAAGCTGGTAATCTTCTTCCTATTCATCACTGATGGGACAGAATCCCAAGCTACTTGGAAAACCTGGGTGGCCTTTATGGAAGAACATTCCTGAGAACCATTGAGCCAAAGGCCGCTCTTCCCCTGGAGACCAAATCCAATTTGTAATGCTTGATGAAAGTACGGGGTTTAACCCAAATGGCTACTGCGCAAATGTCATCCATGGAAGTCCTAGAGTGAAAAGCAACTGAAGTTGCGATGGCCCTCGTTGAATGAGCTATCACTTGAATAGATTTAGATTCATTTGCTAGGGAGTATGAAAAAATAATACAATCTCTGAGCCATTTTGGTAAAGTAATTTTTGATAATGCACATCTCATTCTTGGACCAGAAAAGGAGACGAAAAGTTGGTCCGATTTGCAGAAGGGCTTAGTCCTGTCCAAGTAGAAGTGTAGTCGTCTATGTACGTCCAATGAATGCAGACAGTATTCTTCCTTGTTGGAATAATTTGGGAAAAACACAGGGAGCTCAATGGACTGGTTAACAGAGAAGACAGACACCACTTTGAGGAAAAAGGATGGATTAGTATGAAGAGATACCCTGTCCTTATGGAAGATTAGATACGGGCTCTTGATGCATGAGGCTTGTAACTCAAATATACGTCTGGCTGATGTGACCGCTACCAAAAACAGAGATTTCTATGACAGGAATTTAAGATCACATGTCGCAGCAGGCTCAAAGTGGGGTACAGAGAGAGACTAACACCAGAGAGAGATTCCATGTCTCTACAGGTTGCCTAATAGGTGGTCTGCTGTGGAAAACTCCCTTGAGAAAAGTCTTGCAAAGGCGGGTGGAGATGAGAGAAATGCCATCCGAGCCATTATGGAAATTGGAAATAGCTGCTAAATGGACTCAAATAGTAGAAGCTGATGCGCCATTGTCAAACAACTCAGAAAGGTACTGAATTATAGCAGATGTAGGAGTTGAAAAAGGGTCTGATTATTAGACCAGATAGCATACCTTTTCCATTTGTCTCTATAGAGTTTTCTGGTGAATGGTTTATGGGAGGCCAGAATAATATCATGGACAGGTGAGGAGAAGGTTTCCTGCCTGGTGACTAACGGAAGTGAAGAAAGCAAGCTGTCAGCTTGAGAGTGGACAGATTTGGGGGAGTCAACCCTTGTGGGTGAGATATTAGGTCCTGACTAGTGTCCAGGATCCAAGAAGGTTGTAATAGGTAAGGCCGGAGGAAGGGAAACCATACTTGTCGAGGCCAGAAAGGGACAATGAGGATCACTTTGCATTTGAACCGAATTGCTTTCTTTAGAAATAGGGGTATCAAAGGTATCGGAGGAGAAGCATAGAGGAGACCCGCGGGCCAATCGTGAGTCAAAGTGTCTCTCGGTGATTCCCCGTCTGGGGAAAAGAGGGCAAAGAAACTCCTGCATTTTTTGTTTGAAGGGGAAGCAAAAAGATCACAGCAAGGCTGGCCCCAATGGCTGAAAATTTCTGTGGTCACATTCAGGTTGAGAGACCACTCATGGACAGAGAATGCATCTGCTCAGTCTGTCTGCAATCATATTGGAGCTCCCCAGGATATGCGTTGCAATCAAAAAGAGGTTGGAAGCTATCGCCCAATGCCAAATTCTCATGGCCTCGCGACATAGGGGGTAGAATTTGGGACCTCCCTGTTTGTTTATGTACCAGATGACAGACATATTGTCTGACTGGATAGCAATCATTCCCAACGGAAGGAGCGGATGAAGTGCCTGCAACACTAACAGCACTGCTCTTAACTCCAGGACACTGATATGCAAACTTGACCTCCAAGTTGGACCACGTGCCTTGGAATTTCTTTCCCTGGAAATGGCCCCCCCACCCTATCAGGGAAGTGTCCGTGGTCACTGTGGCATTGGGTTGAGGAATCTGGAAGGGGCGGCACCAAAGATTTTCGCCTGCTCTCATCCACCAAAGATCATCTTGCTTGCAGGAATTTGTGATGAGGATCTGTGAGTTTAGAGGATGGAGACTGGACAGCCACTGGGACAAAAGGAGCCATTCTAACAGTCTCATATGCAATCTTGGCAGGGGGACAATCGGGATGGCTGCCGCCATAAACCCCAGAGCCTGTAGAACTTCCCTTGTGGACACCTTCCTTCAACAGAGTATCACTTGTACTTGTAATCGTAACCTCTGAAGTCTGTGAGGAGGGAGAGAGACTTGGCTTGAGTATTGAATACTGCTCCTATAAATTCCAATTGTTGGGTAAGATGAAGGTTGAATTTTTTCCAGTGTATTGTGATGCCTAGAAACTCTGCTAGTGCTAGAATGTAGAGGAGGGCCATGACCAGTAGGCGCTTGGTGGGGGCGGCAAGGAGCCAATCATCTAGATATGGAAACACCTGGAATTCCTGAATTTTCAGATGAGCTGTTACCACTGCTAGGCATTTCGTGAACACTATCTGGGCCGTCGAGAGACCGAATGGCAGGGCTCTGAACTGGTAATGACTGGCTCCCAGCCAGAAGCGAAGGAGACTCCTGGAGTGCTTGTCCATTTTGATGTGGTAATATGCAACCCAGAGGTCTATCGACCACATCCACACACCCTCCCGAAGAAATGAGAGAATGGATTGTATCGTGACCATGCGGAATTTGGTTTGAACCACTGATTTGTTTAGTTGGCTGAGATCCAAAATTCATCTCCAGTCTCCGGTCTTTTTTGGCACCAAAAAGAATCTTGAGTAAAAACCGGATCCACACTGGTCTTGGGGGGGGGGGGGGGGGGGGCTTGTTGGATGACTTGTTTTTGACACAGCTTTCTTATTTCTAAAGCTGCTTCTTCCCTTTGACTGGGTGGAACATCGGGAAGGCATTTTGGAGGTTTTGGGTAAGGAATTTGAGGGATGTAACAGCCTCTGGAAATTATTCTCTGCACCCACTGATCATTTGTAATAGAGTGCCCGGCAGCTTGGTGCAGAGAAAAACGAGCCCCTACTGCTTCCAGAGGAAAGCAATCGGGCAGCATTTCAAGAGAAATGATAAGGTCATCTGGAGAAAGAATCCCTGGAGTCCTTGGTGTAGGAAAAGTCGGCACCAAAGATTCAGGTTTGAGACAGGCAAAAGGGGCACTATTGGTGCCGAGAAAGGGCTCGGAGCCGAGGGGATAGCTGGAGTGGAAGTCATTATCAGCTCCGAAGTAGTAGTTGGGACTGACCTTGGACCGGAGATGGGCGAGGTCGGTGCCGAGGTAATAGTAGGCAATAAGGCTGGAGCCAACACCACACCTGGAACCGAAAAAGTCGGTAATGAGGGCGGCGCTGACGTGGAAGTCATTGAAATATCCATAGAGACCACTGAAGCTGAACTCGGAACCGAGGTAGTCGGATCCGAGGAGGCGATCTTGTGCTCCGTGGAAGACTTGTGGGCCTTATGCTTATGAGGCTTACCTTTATCACTAGCCGGTGAAGAGGGGTCAAAATGAGGACATTTCTTGTCCTTAGATGGAGGGGTTGAGACCTCAGACGCAGAAAGAGCCTCAAAAAAAGGTGAAGAAAGCAGGCCTTTCAAAATAAGTTTATTTTTTTCTTTCATTCAGTGTCTGCTGACTGAAACTGACACAAATCTGGCAAGGAGGTTTCACAGATAAGTGGGAAACCCCCAGAAATAGACACAATCATCATGCAAGTCACTATTGGGGGAGTTTACCATTGGAGGAAGTGCAATGCTTGAACCCCGAAGTCCATTTCTTTTCAGACATATCCAGTATACCAATGTAACAATCCAAGAAGTTAGAGAAGAGGAGGAAATACCAAAATGGTATTAAGAATGCCACTAGGGTAAAGAAGGGTGTTTACCAACGATGGTAAGAGAAAGATAACCATGGGTAGGGCTAGTTAAAGATAACAAGGTAGAAAAGAGTTTATAGGAGAAAAACTTACAAAATACAGCAAATTTTTTGAAAAATACAACACTTAGCTGGAGAGCTCAGTGAAATGCTGCTATATGGCTGTGCGGCAAACGAGATCTGAGGTAACTGAGAGAAGGGCATTGTGGGTAGCAGCTTAGCTCGAGAGTTTTTGGTGTACAAGAGCTTGGTATTAGGCCGACTCCTGAACCTATCAGTGATGAATAGGCAGAAGATTAACAACTTCAGATGGAACTATTATCAGGGGAAATTGAGGAAAAGCATAAAGGAGACCCAGGAGCCAACTGTGGACTAGTGTGTCTCTGTGTCTGTCCCTGTGGATAGATCAGGGCAAAGTAACTGCTGCACTTGCTGTTTAGGTATGAAACAAAAAGAGCATAGCAAAATTGGCTTCAAAGACAAATTCTGTGTTGCCTCTGAGTTACTGAGGAACCACTAGTGAGGCAGAAAAGCAGACTTGTTCACTTTGTCTGTCAGAACACTGAAGTCCCCAGGATGTGTGTTGCAACTAGAATGGGATGGGAAGAAACTGCCCACTGCCACATTTGCATGTTTTCCCAGCACAGTGAATATGAACAGGTTCCTCCCTGCTTACTGATATGCCAGACTACCACCATGTGTCTGTCTAGACTGAGATCACATCCTTAGGAAGGCAGTCCTAAAAGGCCTGCAATGCCAGGATGACTATGGTCATCTCTAAAACACTGATGTGAAGACTGTCCTTTGTCACTGACCAAGAACCTTGAACAGTTTTCCCTTCAAAATGCCCCCCCCCCCACCAGAATGGAAGCATCTGCGATCACTGTGGTTATTGGGGGGGGTCGAACCTGACATTATGAGGGAAATCAACCACCACCTGACGTGTTTCTTGCATACTGGCATGAGACATACAGGTGCACGAAGGGGATGCGGCATTATAGACCACTAAAAAGACAGTGGCCACTGCAGGGCTCTCATGTAATATCCTGCTAGAGGCACAGTGTGTGAACAAAACAGTAATCAAGGCCAAAAGCCAGAGAATAAGTCTTGCTGGTGGACTAGAATGATGAAGGACCTCTGAGGCTACCTAATGGTGGGACAATATCCTGGACTGTGGAAGTGTGGCTATCTGAAAGTTTGTGTCCAGGTAGCATCTGATAAACTCTTTTGACTGTGCTGGGTTGAGCTGACTCTTGGCAAGATTTATACTGATCCCCAACTGTTGGCAAGATGGAGCAAGAAGTCCCTGCAGTGAACCAGTAGATCTTTGGTTGGAGTGGTAAGAAGACAATCATGTAAACAGGGGAACATCTGAAACCCTTGCAGTCTGAGATACACTGTTACCACTGCCACACACTTGGTGAATTACCCTGAGGGATGTGGTGAGGCCAAACGGCAGTGCTTTGAATTGAAAATGACTGGCTCCCAGCCCGAAAAGGAGAAATCTTCTGGCTTGCGTCACTAACTTGATATGACAGTACCCATACTGAAGATCTGTGGAGCACATTCAGTCATCCTTCCTCAGAAGCAGCAGAATGGACTGAACTGTGACTACCCCGAATTCTGTCTGTTTTACAAACTGTTTTAGGTGACTTAGGTCCAAAATGGGCCTTAGGTACCCTGTCTTTTTGGGAACTGAAAAGAACCTGGAATAGGTACTGGTTTCTGATTAGTCTGGGGGGACTTCCTGGATGACTTTCTTTTCTAGCAAACGTCTTACTTTTGTGCTGCCAATATCATGTGACTGGGTGGAATGACAGGAATTCTTTTTTTTTCCTGCGCAGGGGAAACAAAGTGAATAAAGTAGCCCTTGGTGATTATCTTTTGAACCTAAGAATCTTGACGGTTGGCTTGCAACACTTGACGATGCAGGGATAAGAACCCTTGACTGCCACCAGAACAAGTAACTATTTAGGAGTGCTGGTAAAGTTTCTTGGAGAATGGGCTGTAAAACCCTTGATTCTGCAGGCCCCCCTCTGCTTTGGAGATGATGTCCATTAAAGTTATATTCCCCTCTTCTGGGCGGCGGGGGGGGGGGGGTCTATCCGTAGGAATGCCCTGGCCAAATCTCTAGGATATTTGGAACCATATCTCCCACCTTCCTTTTGATTTCAGGAGAAGTCCTTTGTGGTATAGAAATTT